>NW_027639458.1:0-17543 GCF_949606895.1 Notothenia rossii | reverse complement strand
GTAATGAAACATTTTCTCAATTTAATTCCATTTCCTGCCTTTCTACAAATATATTAGGGACTATAGTGTTAACAAATCCAAGAAAAATGTGTAGTGTATATAATGAGTGTGCACACTTATCTAGTATCCTATTCATGTTAACCTGTTTTATTTGTGATTACCTCACATCCTCTAGGGGGGTCCGGGGGCATGCACCCCCGGGAAGATTTTTTTCTTTAAATTGAAGTTGAATGCATCAATCTGGTGCACTTTGAGGGCAACATTAAGAGATGTATGGATATAACAGTTCTCAACAATCATATGAAACAGAACTGTATATATTTCAATAATCAAAAACCATTAGAAAATGCTCACAACCAATAACACATAATTCATAAACTCCTCTCTCCTATCTTTAACTTACCTAGTCGGCATTATTTCTTTTTATTTATGCATATTTGACTAATCACTCCCCTTTCAAACTGTGTTTTTTATTTTTGTACTGACCTATAGTGAACATTGGATGGATTTCTTAACTTATTTGACATACAACTAATATTACATAGATGGAAATATTTGTTTACATAGATGACCAAACCGTTTGAGAATCACTGAGGTAACTTAGACTAAAGTTTACAATCTAATCACTCAGAGTCCTTTACCTCCCTGAGCTGACGTTATCTCTCTCAGTCCGACCGGAGAGGACTCTCCCTCTCCTTGTTGTTGAAACAGCTTCTAATCTCCGTTAGCTCCGAACTGGCACCAGATGCTAACAACAACCCACGTAACTCTCTCAGTCTCTCTCTGTCTCTCTCTATTTCTCTCTCTCTATTTCACTCTCTCTCTCTCGCAGTCTCTCAAAGTCCGACAGGAAAGAGCTCTCCCTCTCCTTATTGTTGAAACAGCTACTAATCTCCGTTAGCTCCGAGCTAGCACCAAATGCTAACAACAACCGCCGTAACTCTCTATGTCTCTCTCTCTCTTTCTCTCTCACAAGATGCGCTTGTGCCACACACACACAGACGCTCCTCCATGACGATGACCGCTTGCGTAAAAATAATAATAATAAACACATTTAAAAAGTGGGGGGGGACATGTCCCCCCTGTCCCCAGTGGAAATTACGCCCATGTGTGTTTACATAAGCAAGCATCGCTAACACTCAGAGCTAACGCTGTAGGCTACTGGAGAGCGGAGATAAGAAGCCAGATATAAAAGATACTGTCCTTGTGGTAAACTCGCGAGAGAGAAAGCATTTGAGCTCCATACTGTTTCAGAAATAATCTTTGATGTGGTTTGGAACATAATATTATGTTTAATCATGGCAGCGTTTAGCTGAGTTTCTGTAGACAGCCTTCTCTTCACAGAGCTCACTGCTTGCATGCGGACGGACGCTCCAAAGGGGCGTGGCCAGCAGCAGCTCCAAAGGGGCGTGGCTAGAAGCAGCTCGGTTACATTTAAAGGGCCAGACCCAGAATCAGCACTTCTCTAACAGGGCTGAAATAGAGGGGTGTGAGGCATGCTACAATGGGTGATCTGTTTGGTATTTTGAGAAAAACACTTCAGAGACATGTTTTGCATAGATATGGCCCTATAATATATTGTTCAAATATAGCATAATAGGTGAGCTTTAAAGTGAAGATTGGAAGAGAATATATATATAATGTCATTATATTACTGAATTTAACTATCTCAACTCTGTCGGAGTGAAAGATGATAAATAAAATGAAACGTCAAACACAATTTGATGTAGCCTATCATGTTTTTTTGCCATGATACAGACTTTTTTGCCACATAGATGTTAATTTGTGGGCCTTTTCTTGTTGTTTTTTGGTATGATCTGTGAATTTAATCGACCAGCCACCTGTCTACAGTATATTTGATTATAATATGATATATTCATGTCAGTCAGCAAGCTTGGTTGCTTAGCTAACTTGGTTGCTTAGCTAACGTTGTTGCTAACGTCACAGAGTTCACACAGTGAATTCAAAAGAAGTAGGTTTCAGCTTATTGACGTTTGATCAAATATCAGGAGCCAGGATATAGTATGCGCTGCTGCTCTAATTTTGACCATTTAAAAGTTAAGGTATTAGAGTCTAATACCTTAATTCTATGTAAGTGATAAACTAAAACAAATCCCCAGAATACCACTTTCAATGTTACGAGAAGTTCCAATAAAAAACCTGAAACCAGCCGATTTAAAGTAAGAAAATCATGGGTAATTGTGAAAGCAACCTTGTGCAACACAAACTGAGGACAAACCTATTTAGGTGAATCTTCTGGCCTTCAATGTATTTTTTCCCCTGGGCTATGGCACTGGGCCAGACGTGGATGCATGTAACATTGAACGGTACACCATGTGCACTGATCCATGGTTACACACTGTACTCCACGTCTCTTTATTCATTCAGATGCACTGACACATATTTGATACACTTAAATACATATTTTCCAACTGGAGCACATTGTGGTCATGTGTGTACTCCAGTTAATCCTATTGAAAGGGCTATATCTATTTACATTGCACAGTATGTGCATGACTCACTCACTTGTTAATACAGTGTTGAAGGAATGAGGTTGAGGACAAATGCCACATCCCATATCTCAGTATATCTACTGGTTTAAGGAATGGAGTGTACACTATTAGTTTAGTTAAAATAAATAATATTAGGTTAAACCAAATATTTTGTATCTAAACTTAATATTATTGCTTCAAACTAACCTAATACAGTTATGTGCAATCTGTTGAAATAATACATCTAATTTAAGTCAACATTTCAGTTTTTTTTGTGTATAATTCTGCTGCACATCTTTAAATATATATTCATTATGGTGATAAATAGTGTGAAAAGAAAGCTATTGTTCAATATTTCCAGAAATAAATAAATGGTATACTATAACTCTACTGTTGTTATTTAACCTGATTCAAAATAAATCCACATTTTTTGCAGCAAAACAGCACTGCAATGATCATACTTTTTGCAAAGTTTAGTAAATGTGTTCCACAGTATGGGGCCAAAGCTTGGAGATGTTGGGACAAATCTGAGATGGAGGAGCTGACTCGATGAAATGTAATCTGGGTCCTGGGTGGGAGGGGGCTCCTGTTTGACAGGGTGCAGATGGACCTGCAAGCCTGTGATAATTATAGCCTCCCCCTGACCACACTATGTATATGTGACCCAGGCAGCTTTCATTTCAATGGAGTTAGACCAAACACCAACTCTCCAACAGGACTGTAACAAGTAAACCACCCAGGTCTGCAAAAAAACAAACACTACCTGTATCCAATTAGCCAATTTATAATCTGCATTGCATCATTCAGATTTTTTTCAGAGGTTTTGCATCAGTCAGCAGTGATTTCAGACTTTAGGTAGTCTCCTAAAAATAAACATAAGCAGTATTCTTTTATTTCAACTCAAACCTATATATGTATATTTTGAAAATGGATGTTAAGGAACATGTATTCCCATTAATGTTGCTGAACTGAATCTCCCGGCTAGTTCTCTAAAGACAGGTGTTGTATTTAATGTCAGAGAGAGGCTCTAAATATAGTGAGCCATAAAGGTGTTATTTAAAGAGGCTCAGTTTGTGAAGACATATGGTTGCCTAGCACATAATGATACTTATCCATGTTTTATTTTAATTGTTTCCTAAAGAAGGGACTGCTGACAATTGTCACTACATTTGGTAAAGCTATTGAAATAAAACATTTTCCCCATTCCTGACCAAGGTGCTAAACTAATACTCAGCACTGGACGCAGCTGCAGCTTGACACTGTGCAATTCTGACACAGGTCAGTGCACTCCGTGTAGATTCCTATCTAAGGGTGAAGCTGTGCATGTTTCAGAGTGTCCTGCAAGGCTTCAAACTAATGCTCACTTCCTCCGACATACACTGCGGCATAAGAAGACAGAAAATGCTGAAATTCAACACTAAGGTTTCAGAAAATTCAATCCTGCAAAGTATTTATTGGACCATTTAAAAATACTCCCACCCACCATTTCATGGCAAACCCATGGTGTACCTGTCAGTTAATAAGTGCTGAAGCTGTAATGCGTGAACATTTTATTGGCCTGATGACAGTCTCAGGGAAACCTCCTTGCCAACATGAGCAGAAGGCCTATCATAATGTTACAGCCCTGTTGCATAACTGTTCTAGACTGACATTATTCAATTGCTCTGGGTTAAATGGCAGCGGCCAGCCGCTCTCTCTGGGGTGTCATTTGCAGGTGGTACCCCTTCCTTCTGGAGAATTCATTTAGTTAGCTAAACCTTTATGAGACTTACTTTAAAATATACCTGAAATGTATAAATAAATGTCTCTTCCAATGCGGGCATCCAGTGCTTAAAAAAGACGGCAAAAATATACCATATTGCTTGCAACATTGTTTCACTTGCACTATTTTACTATCTTATTTATTTGTGTTTTAGGTATATTACATACATACTTAGGTTGCACTGTTGGAGCAGTAGTTATTGGACTACATTTATATTGCACTTTTGCAGTCTTTGCAACAACTCACTTTTACATATACACGTCATTCACCAATTCACACATTCATGCAGAGGCTGTCATACAAGGTGCAAAACTAACATTCACACACCCCGCTGGCCACTGTTGGCCATGCAATCGGGAGCAATTTGGTCTTCAGTATGTTGCCCAAGGTTGATTTTTTTTTTACAGCAGGGCTGGGGATCAAGCCGCCGATCTTCCAATTGGTGGAAGACCGATCCACCTCCGGAGCCAAAGCCACACCTCTGATATGACAATGAAGACCATGAATCTTGATTAAGACAAACCAGTTTTGCAGAAAAAGGTGACATATTGGAGCCTGGGGGGGTTGTTGGAAACCTGAACAGAGACTAATTTGGTGACCTCTCTCTTGGAGGAGGACAGCTAGCAGACAGCTGTGTAACAGGAGATGGGATTTCATATCAGGGCAGGGGCTCTGTGACCAGCTGACCCTCCACTCGCCTACAACTCTGGACCCTGGACCAAAAGCAGAAGAAGAGTTAAGAGAAAATACAACAGGAGTAGAGTGAAAGAACATACATGCGTGACGAATAAGTGGCATAGTTGTGTTGGATATGAGGGAGGGAGGGGCTGGCTGTACAGACGGTAAAGTTACCGGGGACTGGAAGTAGCAGGTGTGAGCCAGTCAGCTGCCTGTCAGAGACGCCTGGGACACCCCACAGACAAAGCTGCCTGCTGGGGTGGCCCCCCTCTGGGAACAGTGCCTGTGATAACGCCCCATTTGAACATTTACTACAACTTAAGCGTTTCAGCATTTCTTATGCTTGCAGAATTATATCAACAGTAGTGTCATCATAAACTTTGTCTCCAATTGCGAAATATTTTGATTTGATAATTTAATATTACTTTTGGTGCAGGTTTACTAGTTTGGTGTCCCTTGAAAAGGTGGGGATGGTGTAGATGGTCAAAAACATTTGGCAGGTGTTGATCCCTGTGGAAAAAGTGTCTTACTCTGATAAAACTGAAATGTTAACTTTAATTAAAATCTCAACACGTGTCACATTACTGTATAAGGTTAGTTGAAAGCAATAATAATAAGTTGAACCGAATAATTATGTAATATTATTGCTTTTAAATAACCTAATACAGTTATGTGAAATCTGTTGACACAATGCATTTATTTAAAGCGTTGCAGGCTGATGTGACTGTATTATTGCACAACCTATTAACAATTCAAATACACATTTGAGTTGAATTCACTTCACTAAAACAACACAAATCTGTATTGAAGCAATGCCTGAAGCAGCTGCAGAGCATAAGCATTGGTAAAATAGTGTGAGACATTGGAGAGAATGTGGAATCAAAGAAGCGAGGCTAATGAAGCTAATGTCAAAAATGGCATCATCTTTCTTCTGCAACGTTCCATGTGATCGTTAGTATTCCCATCAGAGATTCAATGTCTGATAATTGCCATATCAATTGGAGCCCGACTGAGCGTGTGGGGGGCGACATAGAGAGGGTGCGAACACCAAACAAAACAGTACCCTCTAGTACTAAACAATACAATAGCTTGGTCTCTTTTCTCTTCCTCTTTCAGGAAGAGACCAGCAGAGTGGAGGTCATCAGAAGGGTTAGACTGCCTCCTTTCTAGGTTTTCAGAACCCAACAATCATCAACACACTGATGATACTGTTTTCACTGATTTTGACAACTAGTGATAAGCTGCTGTTGTTGCATAGTGTATCCATATTTAGCAAAGTGCAAAACTGACCTTCTTCCTTCAGAGGATCATTACTCTTTTACATCATCAAGGAGGACCCTAACCGAAACCCTCATTTCTCATCATCATAAGGGTATCCATGAAATGGACATAATAATAGATAATAATAAATTGTATTTTTATAGCGCTTTTCTCGAACCCAAAGACCCTTTACATTTGGGGAAGGTTTTTTTTTTTTAAATGTCATACTTGACATTTGTCCGGCCACACACAGTATTAGTCAGATATAATTCTGATTTCCATCTGCTGGATAAAGTATTTATCTGAACAGCAAATCAACATGGCATCCATTTACAGTCTTTCCCCCTTCACGCCTCACACAAAGACCCATGGTCTCCAACGACAAAAGTGAAGCTCAGCTTTTTCAGTTCCTTCAAGTCCCCCCCAACACCACCTCTGACCTACCCTTGTGACCCCTGCCCCCCCCCCACCCCCCCCCCTCGCTCAGATACACACCACCATTTGGTGTTATCTATGGGCCAAGGGTGGGGGGGTGAGGGTACAGCAGCAGTGGCCGTCTTGGATGTCTGAGATGTAAATGCGTCCCTTTCATAAAGTGTTCAGTACGGTGGGTCTAGCCAATATGGGCGCGGCAGGCACTAAAATGGACAGCCAATGGCTGAGGGTCTTCCCGGTATATAAACAGGGGGCAAAGCCTTTCAGAGTTGGGTGACCCTATTTTGACTGTGGTGAACAGGATCTGATCCCAAGGATTGTTACCTCTTTCTTGTCTGCTGTGAAGGTAAAGAAATATCACAGAGATTATACCTTTGTAGTTAGGAGGTGGTGCAGATATTTGGAGACGTATTCGGAGAAACATTCAAACAGTTAGATGGAGAAAATGTATTGTTTTTGGCTTTTTACCTCTGTGATGAAGAGTTTGGAACTCAAAGACCCTCAGGAAATTGAAGGATAAATGCACAACATTTCCGGATGTCTGCATCCATATGATTCTTTTTAGGATATAGAGACCTACTGGGTATCAGAGGTCATTCAATTTGGACAGTTTCGTCCGATTGATGATATTAAATGAAAATATGCAAGAACATGATGTTTTAAATTAGATGTAGCTGCATTGCGGTGCATTAACTTATCAATACATATAGTTATTTTCCCTGCAAATGGTTCTTTCCTCTGGACGCCGATTTATGGGGACAGGTGTTTCACAGATAAGAGTAAGAGACTGCCTGAACTTAAGTCATTACATTTCAGCTATTTAAGAGTCACATTTAAAGATGGCATTTTGGGATTCAAACGTACAAGATAATTGCTCCTGCGATAGAGCTGATAACTGCATCAAAAATGTTACTTAGTTAAAAAAATTGGCTTATTACCAAAATGCTACACTGCAGTTCGCTACAGACGGTATTTCATTTGATGTCGTACGTGCGTCATTGCATGCGCCAGTCAAATGTAAACTTAATCAGAAGTGATTAAATCTGGTTGGAGCATGATGGCATGGACTGAAGGGAAGAAATGGGCAGCTGCTAAGACTTCTGTAAGAAGTTCAGCATAGTGAGTGACAACTTTAAGTGATGCACTAAGTGTCTGAATATGCACACTAAGTGTTGATATAAGTGATACAAAGAAGGGCTTTTTAAAGGGGATGCATATCTAAAACATGACAGGCAAACACTTGCATATTTATGTGTCAAAATGTAAATTGGAGAACTGGGGTTGTGCGTGTAAGAATTCAAATACTTCTTTTACATGTGAAGGACATTTAAAAAAAAAAAAAGGGTATGCCGTCAGATGTTCTGATGCTAAAAATACACAGCCAACACATGCTCCACCCCAACTCTATTTCAATGGGACATCTGAGCCGTCGAGAATTGAGTGACACTTGTTACCACGATTCCTCGGATTCCACTAAACCTCTGCAGCTGTCTTGCAAAATAGCCAATAACTCCAAAGTTTTGTTTTTGTGGATGTCCAGATCACCTTCACAGTTAGTGTCAGATTAGAATGAATTGTTTTTCATAATCCAAAACATCTGTTCAACTTAATTCATTCTCTTTTTCCTGTCTTTGCAGTGTTAGAAAGCAATCATGCCTTTCGGTAACACCCACAACAACTTCAAACTCAACTACAAGGTTGAGGATGAGTTCCCCGATCTGTCCAAGCACAACAACCATATGGCAAAGGTGCTGACCAAGGAACTGTACGGCAAGATTAGAGACAGGCAGACGCCTAGTGGCTACACCCTGGATGATGTCATCCAGACTGGTGTCGACAACCCCGGTGAGTCAAGAGAGACACCTACATTCAGATGAAACAAAATGACCAAATAAAACCTGAAACTTGTCTCACAGTCTCATCTTATGACATCTGCTTTCCTCCATGTCTCCAGGTCACCCCTTCATCATGACTGTTGGCTGCGTTGCTGGTGATGAGGAGTCCTACGAGGTCTTCAAGGATCTGTTGGACCCCATCATCTCAGACCGTCATGGTGGATACAAGCCCACTGACAAGCACGTGACCGACCTGAACTTCGAGAACCTGAAGGTGAGAAACAAGCACTAGATGGATAAGACTATAGCATGTGAAACTGAACACTACACAGGATCATTTAAATGATTTGCACAACTTTAAAAAGACTAATAGTAACTTATCACCTGGTGATGCTCACTGGCTTCTGTACATTTGTGGCCTGTTTGACTTCATAATCACACTTGATCATTTTCATTAGGGTGGTGACGACCTGGACCCCGCCTACGTTCTGTCCAGCCGTGTGCGTACTGGCCGCAGCATCAAGGGCTTCACCCTGCCCCCCCACAACAGCCGTGGCGAGCGCAGAGGCATTGAGAAGCTGTCCGTTGAGGGTGAGTTATTATTAGTTTTAGTACATATGCAAAGGGTTGTGTAGGCTGAGTTAGGATCCGAGTTGGGCTGTTTTGAGGGTAAGAGAAATGTATGCTTCCCTTCTTTTAATGCTCGATCATGTCATGTCAATTTAAGAAGAAGCTTTCATTGCTTAGTCTTTCCTGTTTAGATAGATCACAACAGCTGGTTACAACTGTGCATCTGTCTCTGCAGCTCTGACCAGCCTGGATGGAGAGTTCAAGGGAAAGTACTACCCCCTGAAGTCCATGACTGATGCCGAGCAGGACCAGCTGATCAACGATCACTTCCTGTTCGACAAGCCCGTCTCTCCCCTGCTGACCTGCGCTGGAATGGCCCGTGACTGGCCCGACGGCAGAGGCATCATGTGAGTGTGACCAATGTTGTTTTCAGCAGCATGTTAAAACAAGGAATTGCACATGTGACAATAAAGAGTAGAAAATAAACAAACATAAAATGCAAACATCTCAAAATAGAACAGAACTAAAAAGTAAAATATACACGTTGACAGTGAAAGTTCAACAATCTATAGACTTTCTGTCAAATAAACACTATGAAGGGGCAAATTACAGCTAACAACATTTAAAATGAGGATATTATTAACATTAATTGCGCAAGGAATAGCATATTATATTCAAAATATATCTAAAATGTACAGTATGAAGAAAGGTCCAGTTATAAGTTATAAGCTTTGAAACACTTGAAACTCTCATTAAGGATTATGTTTCTCCAACAACTGTTTGCTGATCCTTTGCATCCATCTTCTTGCAGGCACAACGACAACAAGACCTTCCTGGTCTGGGTGAACGAGGAGGATCACCTGCGTGTCATCTCCATGCAGCAGGGCGGCAACATGAGGGAGGTCTTCAAGCGTTTCTGCGTTGGCCTGCAGAAGGTAGATATAAATAAAAACAGGGTAAAAACAAACTGAGTTTGGATCACTGCTGGATGTTTCTCTGACTCTTCCCTTTACTCATTTTCCAGATTGAGGAGATCTTCAAGAAGCACGGACATGGCTTTATGTGGAACGAGCATCTCGGCTACATCCTGACCTGCCCCTCCAACCTGGGAACCGGCCTGCGTGGTGGAGTCCACGTCAAGCTCCCCAAGCTGAGCGTACACGCCAAGTTCGACGAGATCCTCAGCAGGCTGCGTCTGCAGAAGCGCGGCACAGGTACAAATATCCTCCACTCTTCAGTCCGCACTGAAAAATGTAAAGGTTTACTTTATCTAAGTGTATTATGTCAAATCACATCACTGTATTAGGTTAGTTGAAAGCAATATTATTAAGTTGAACTAAATATTTTTTATTTCTACTTAATATTATTGCTTTCAACTAACCTAATAGTCATGTGAAATCTGGTGACATAATACATTTCATTAAAGAAAACGTTTTTTCAGTGTGACAGAACCATGAGGATCTGACATTCTGCAACATTCTGGGATGTGTAATCTGACCCTCATCTCTTTTCTTCATCCTCTCCAGGTGGTGTGGACACAGCCTCCGTGGGTGGTGTGTTCGACATCTCCAACGCTGACCGTCTGGGCTCCTCCGAGGTGGCCCAGGTGCAGCTGGTGGTTGATGGTGTCAAGCTGATGGTTGAGATGGAGAAGAAGCTGGAAAAGGGAGAGGCTGTCGACGGCATGATCCCCGCACAGAAGTAAAGAGGGACAATCTTGCATTTACCTCACGACCATTCAGGTGCAAAGGAGCCAGCTGACGGGCGTGCAGAGGAGACAGAAGCTTACCAGAGACTATTGACTCTGCTCGCCTGTGTCTTCCTTCCAGCTTTTTGGTTCCTCTGCCATCCTTCTTTTTGTTCTCGTTCTCCTGTGTTGGTTGGTAACATCCTGGGATCAGCCTCCACTGAGCTGGGCTCGCCTAGCAGACGTGGTATCACCTACTTTTTCTTATGAAAAGTAAACATTATTGACGCTGTTCATATTGCTCAATAAAAAAAGTACCCCATGAAACAACTAAATGGATAATTTTGATGATTTGTGTGGCAACATGAAAATAAGAAATAACAGTCACAGTTTAATCTTCATATATTAATTCTTACTTTGCCAGAATATCAAAAGCTATGACCAAATATTCAGATTGAGACACCAAAATAAAGAAAAAACATGCCAACATCAGTGAATTTTATTAATCTTCAGCTCCATGTTTTCCTTATAAACCACAACCACTCAATCTAACTTTACAGTTTGTTTCTGAAGGGAGGAATTAAACAGCAGAGCAGTGTAAAATTACTCATACAGGTCAAACTGCGTGTGTTCTTCAGTCTCTTCCTTTTGCATAAAACATTAACTGTTTCCAAAATCAGTTTTGAAATGACAGTGCATGTTAAATACTGCACCCCCTGGGGTCTTAATACTGTACCAACCACCATCTAAACCAGACCAGGGACACACTGTCTCTGAGCAGGTACACACACGTTTACTCAACAACATTTTCAAGAATTTTTCACAGTAGATTCCACCTTAAGAAAATCCGTCTTATACTAAGAGTGAGTTGTTACACTAAGTTATTTACTGTTGAGCTATTATCACTTCAATATTTTCCACTGCAAGTTTTCGCGAACAACCTGTTCATATTTGCCTTCAGGAGACAGTGATGTGACATTTCTATGGCTTGAATGCAACTCAACATTTTAGGGACTTATTGGGATCGGTTTAAATTTAAGTTGGAATAGAAGCAAACGGCACAATTTATTCCCAATGTAAGGGTCCTTGCTGAATCTACAACTGAATATTTTTATCTTCACACTGCACATCGTGATACTTTCCAAGGCATGTCTCAATACTTGTCAGAACTCAGAAACCCATCTTGAGTGTACTAAACCTATCCTCTAGCAAACAAGGTGGAGTGAAATCACTGCATTTCACCACAGCCTTCCTGTTTGATTTTGTGAGCGGGGAAGGGCCAGGTGCTACATTTAGCATAATTTCCTCGTATTAATTCATGTCTATAAAACAAACGTGTCTTCCAATCCTAGGTGTGCATCATGTTCAATTTTTTCCCCTAAAACCCAAACTCTGAAGTCATGCAGGATTGCAGGTTGGTTTTGTTTCCCATTGTCACTGACAGAATCTGTTTTAAACTAGAATTACTTCCCTTGCTCTAGCTATAAATAAACCTTGAGCTCTAAGATATATACTATATTCATATATTATATACAGCCATCAACTGACTGATATAAATCCTGTTTTTTTTTTTTAAATGATATAATTCTAAAAAATAAATAAGGTACCTGTGCAAATATCCACAAATTGAAGTGTTTCACATTTAAGACATTGGCGCCCTCCAGTGGCTAGTTCTCGGTATTACCTGTACAGGTACACTGGAAGGAGCTGATTCAAGTCAAAGCAAAGTGCATTGAGGTCTATATTACCTAATGCTAATATACACCACAATGAGAAACGTCCAGGGAGAGGACAAGGACAGACTCCTGGTGTCCATATGGGTGTCTGCTTCTCACCCTGAGGGGGACAGGTTGACAGCCCCCCCTGTTGGGCTTCATGAAACAGCACACACTAACAGGACTGAGGAGATGTCATACATGGGTCTACAATGTGAGATTGTGGATGATGGCCGAGTGTTTCTCAAACGAAGAGCTGAGGAGAGCCACATGTTCATCGTGACGATAGAAAAAGGTCGGTGGTACATACCAAGGTGGTGGACAGCTAAGGTTGGCGTCCCTTCAAATGTAGGGAGTCGGGGGGGGGGGGGGGGAAAGGGGGGTGGGCTGTTTAGGGTCACCATGAGCAAAGCCACAACTGAGAGATAGTATTAACAGTAAATCAGCAGCCAAACAACATGATCTCTGTAGCCTACGTAAATATCACAGTACGTTATTCACTAAAAACAGGGAGGGAGAATAGAAAGCCGTCTCAGTGTTTCCGTCACTCTCTAGTTTTCTTTAACATTAAATATGAAGGCGCTGGGGGTTGTTCACTTAAAAGGCAACAGGACTAACAAGAAGAAAACACTGTGCACTGCCTTCATCGTGCCTTACCAGATTCAGAACCCCCCCACCCCCCTCCTGCAGACCAGACACCGAAAGAAGAGGGTGGACATTAGAAGTGCATGTTTCTGTGTATGTGTGTGTAAAGGTGTGTGATCTGAGAGGTCTCGCTGTTTGCTTTTGGTGTTTCCCATCAACATACTGAGAAGCCTGAGGTGGGAACACATGGCACAGAGCAAATAATTCCACTGATAATAAACCAATCCTACAGTACCTCAGTTATTCTAGGGAGGGAAAGCGTATGGATTTGGCGAGGGCTTGGTCTGCACAACCACTACATTTGTTTAAATCACCTGAAGCAGTGGGGGGCTTCTGTTTAGAAAGATATTCTCAAGTATGTCACGTCTCCAGTATAATGCTTTTGAAGAAAGGTATGAGATGAAAAAAGGGAGAGGGGTCATCAAGTCTAAATGCTTTAACCAAGTCTTACTGACCGGCACTGACAGACAATGAACCCAGCCAATCAGAGAGCAGCACCTGTGCATCTTTAAGAGAAAAAAGGCATTCAATGCAGACAATGGTATTGAACTTATACAACACTATGCAGTGGTGTAAAGTAACTTAGTAGATTTACTCAAGTACTGTACTTCAATACAATTTTGAGGGACTTTAACTTTAATTCAGTATTTCAATGATATGCTACTTTGTACTTCTAATCCACTGCAATTCAGAGGTGAAAGGTGTACTTTTACTCCACTACATGTATTTAATATATTTGGTTACTGGGCCAATCTGCAGAATGAGTACTGTTAGTTTTGGTACTTTAAGTAGATGTTGGTAATACTATTAATACTATAGTGAAAGATGTAAGTACTTCTTCCACCTTCTGACCTTATACTATTTAGCTAAATCAGCTGTATAATATAATGTTGATATCAGTGTAGAAAGAATGGCACCAAAATATTCCCTTTTTCTTGTTTGTATAATGTGTTTGCAAACCATGGGGTTTGTTTCCCAATTTTAAATGTCTGCTAGTCCCATACAGAGAAGTGAATATGATGGAGTAACGGCATTCTATTGGTTCATGAAGCGGAAGAGGCCCCTGTGATTGGTTGTTTCAAAGGCCTGTCACCCCTCTCCCACTGACCTTAATCCAGTGCACTCGTCACTGATGTATGTTCGCTAATCGGAGCAATGCAACCCTGTATGGCTACTGTGTGATCACTGAGTCGGACCATATCTGCGATTGTGCATCTTGTTGTCCCTAGGTGATGACGAGTCAGCATATAATCATTGGTTAGTGGAAAAATGCTGTGACGTATAAAAGAAGAAGTTAAAAGAAGGAGATGGCTGGTCAGGAGATGACGTTTGTGAACAAAGACCAAAGACCAGAGCAATAAATAACAAAATAAAGAGTCATTATGGCTAGAGTAGCAATAAAAAATATCCATCTGATCCAGGTCCAGTAGGTGCAGGTGCTCAGCTGGCTGAGCTGGGGGGTTGATTGGATGGAAGGGGGGGGCCCTCAGTCTGTGTGACTTTACGGGCCTGGTGTGTGTGTGTGTGTGTGTGTGTGTGTGTGTGTGTGTGTGTGTGTGTGTGTGTGTGTGTGTGTGTGTGTGTGTGTGTGTGTGTGTGTGTGTGTATTTGTGTGTGTGCAGGGGGGGTATTCATGAAAGAGACAGAAGTCTTTTCTTCCGGGTCCAGCCCCTCGCCTATTATTTTCTCCAATATTTCCAACCCCCCCTCCCCTAGCGCAGTCACATCCACCCTCATTCACGCAAAAACACACACTCAAACACATCCTCCATTCAAAGTTCAAGGTCCTTGGAGATTTGGGTAGCAATGTCCCGAAAAGCTAGCGGTGTCCCCCAGAGTCTCGTGTAGCGCACCCCGTTAGAAGTCTCCGAGGTGCCTGTGGAGAGATGGCACACCTCGGCCTCGAAAGCAACACGGCCCCCCGCCACCCCGTGGCTGCAGGAGAGCAGGAAGGGGCCGGCGTGGTGGACCTGGCAGCCACAGCCGAGTGCCGCCTCCCGCAGAGCCAGAACCACCTCCGCAGGGTCCCGCCGCACCCCCCCCCTCAGATCCCAGCCACGTCCGACGGCCCGGGGCTCGGACGCTTTTTGATACCCAGGTAGATGGCAACTGGGGAGAGGGGGGGAAATCAGAAAAATGTTTGATGCTTATTTTTGGAGATATTCACTGATCTGTATGATCCAATCAGAATCAAAAAGCCTTTGTCCTACAGTAGGGAGATTTACAGTGTCCAAGGCAGATAAAAAGGCAAAAGGAAAAATAGCAGACTTAATTATGAAATAAAAAGTTAAGCAAATGTTATTAAGAATAGAAGCAAATAAGAACACCATGTTAAAAAATAAAGTAGCATTTTTTTTGTTTAAGTAAGTGAACATATTAAAGTATTGTTCGAGCCGGTTAAAAAACATACATATACAAATTGTAACAAAAAAAGGAAATTGAACATATCTGTATATTGCACAATATACTAGCCAAACATTTATTGTATTGCTGTTTCTTAGTATAATTATTTAAGTTAATTAAAGCAGTTAGTTCATTAGTATGCTTTTATTTTGAAGGCAGATTTGGGCGACGGGTAAAAAATAGTATTTTATGCAAAGGCAGGAGAAGAGGTAAAGCGTTTTTTTTTAATTTATTGTTTGATTATTGGAAAGAGAATTATATGCACAAGCTATTCCATTGCCTGGACATTGGATTTACTCTCTAAGACTCAGTGTGATTTTGAGATTTCTTTTTATTTCTTAGCAACTCCACTTATGCTACACTATTAAAACAGAAGTGAGCCATCATCTATCTTCTATTAATGCTGCTGCAACATGGGAACTGACCTTGTGACCGCAAATCGCCTGATTCCCTCAGATTCATTTGTGACCCTGTAGAGGAACGGACAGAGTGAGAGGTTACACCCCACAGAACAATGAGCCTTCTGAGCCACAACTCTCAATGAGATGTCATTCACTAGTGGATATCAAACCGTTACAGCAAGCAAGCATCAACAACAGCGAGCACCAAAAAGTCTCCTCACCTTACAGAAAATTAATTTCTCAACGTTTTTATAGCATGCACATCTGCAGTCCATTTACCTTGTTTACCACACACTCCCATCCACTCAACATCACATGTAATAAACATTTAATCATTTTCAACCCATCAACCAATAAAGACTGGTTTAAGCCAGCCTGTAATGACAATGACACTCATCCTGAAAATGAGAGTTAAAACAAACAAATCCTCCTTGAATGCAGCATGCTTGTAAGCGAGTGTGTGGGATCTTCACAGTATGAGGATGATTAACAAGTCATGCGGATGAGCAATAATTCATAGATAGAGGTATGAGCACGCAGTCAGACAGATGGGGCGGCACAGGCAGACAAGAGAGAAGCCAGAGACATGGGAACTTACTAACTGTTTTTGATCCTTGTGGAAGAGTACAACCCGACACTGATTTGTTTGAGCCCTGGCGCTTGGACGGGTCAAGGTTGACCCTGATGGCATGACAGGGGAAAGCACAAGAAGATAAAGATGGAGAAAAAGAGGGAATACGGGGTAAGAGAGAATATAATTGAATCACAGGGGAGCAAGTAGTGGAGAAGAGTGCAGTGCAGCAGCTGATTGGCAAGGATAAAGCTGAGGTTTGATAAGATTAGACATGTGTGTTTATGACGACAGGGAGGGGGGGGGGGGGATAATCCAGGGCCACAGAAGGGCTTGCCGAAAGGTCAGGGTGATTCAAAGGTTCTGATAAGCATGGATCCATATCCAGGCTGCGCTGTAGTTGAAAGGAAGAACTGCACAACAACGCTACACAATTTCATATGATAAATATTGGTTTAATGTAACGCTATTCTTTTGATGACATATTTTAAGTTTGAGCAGCTGAATCAGCAGAAAATGTGCATAATCTATCCAAAACAAGCAATGCAAACATCAATTGTACCACTTTCTCTGTGAACATATAACAACATTTTGAAACCTGGAATCAAATAAAAGCTATGCAGGGAGGAGGTAGGACGGATTGAAGAAACTGATAAGGACAACTGTACAAATCTAGACTACATGTCCCAAAACTCCCTTATAAACAGTTAGAAAGTGAAATAATAACCGTTTTATTTAAGCCGTAATATAACTTGTTATCTGAATAGTTTGACATTTTAAAAATAATAATTGTAGACTAGGGTTACATAAGAAGATTGATACCACTCTCATGACTGTATGGTAGATGTGAAGCTAAAGCCAACAGACGGTTAGCTTAGCTTAGCACAATAACTGAAGACCAGCTAGCCTTGCTCTGTCCAGATAAAAGATGAAAAAACACCAACCAGGATTCTAAAAGATGCATCTTTATGTATCTCTTTTTGTTGTTCTAAGTAGTGTTGTGAAAATAAAAAATGTCGATTGTTTAATATATGGATTCTGAATGTAATGCCTTTAATTCTAATTTTCAGAAACAGTACAGCGGTACCA
>NW_027639459.1:0-1000 GCF_949606895.1 Notothenia rossii | reverse complement strand
ATGTTGGTGGCGATGATGATGAAGCACGTAGTTAGGTGACGGTTAGGATGATGATATTGATCCAAGGTTGTTGCAGAAACTGTCGGACAAAAACACACATTGTTGTTGTACAATTAACATTTATTTGACATTTAGTCTAGTTGCAACGTGCAGAAATGTGCTTAAAGTTGCTATAATGTAAATCTGATTGTTGATATAACAATTTATAGCTGTCATGGGCTGCTAGCTATCCTGGCATTCACTAGACAATATGGAAACAGACACACTTAAACAAGACTGTGGGAAGAATGTTAACCTTATGCAAATGTAGGGCTCTCATTAATAAACCAAAATTCAGTTAATGAGTTGTTTTTAAAATAAATTTGACTGAAGATCAATGCAAATGTTGCTGTATAATCTGCGAAAAAAGGTTTAACTGCCATTTTTTTGTATCAGTTGCTTTGTTAGGGTCATGCTGGGGCCCCATGCGATATAGGGTTCCTTCATGATTAAGAAAGACTATTTCATACCAATGCTTATAATATTTGCTTTATATAATTTAATATATAAAACACACATGTTTATGTTGCCCCCTTTCCCCCAGACCACCCTTGCTGCACTATGGTTGTTCCTGTTGGCATGGCCACTTTAAATTAATATCTGATTTATTCAGATCATTTATTTATAATATAATTGTATTTATTTATGCCTGCAGCAATGTTTCTCCAAGGGGTTCATTTATTTAGAGCAGTTTGTGTCAATGTAGATTTGAAATCATAGTTGTATACATCTTAACCTTTTTTCAAACAATACACAGCAGAAATACATCTACCCCTTTTCTGGCTAAGATGTGACCTTGTCATGGCTATCATTACAGAAGAAGAAACCCTGTGTGTGTTCATCTCATTTAATTAGCTCAGATGAAAACAGATGTGAACCACAAAGAGTAATTTGTTCTTTCCTAAATCATGATCCAAATGGCCAGTTTGTGTTTATTTACTTCGGAGGAAGAAGGTTCATT
>NW_027639460.1:256416-356682 GCF_949606895.1 Notothenia rossii | reverse complement strand
TTTAGGAAAACGTTTGAACATTATGCAGGGAGGTTAGAAGACACATGGCTTATTAAGAAAACAAATATTTACTTTAAAAATAATAAGATTGCATAGTAATATAAAATAATCTGATCCAGTTACTAAACTTAAACATACTGTATGACTGTATCAAGTCTGCGTGAATAAGTGAATAAGATGATGTGCAGGTCAGAGGATAATACATCAAATTGTCAATTGGAGTTTTATTTCCTGATTATTTAATTGTTGGTAACACAAAAGATTTCAAGTTTCAAAATCATGTGACACAAGCTACCACAAAGGAAAACCTTTCATGGTCTACCTTCAAATGTTTTACTCACTGAATGCTCTAGCACCTATGTCTAGCACAGTGGTTTTCAAACTGTGGGGCCCCTGGTGGGTCGCGGAGGTACTGCAGGGGGGACGCCGGAAGATTTTTTGATTTTCTCCTTTTAGCTTTGTTAAGCACCTTGAGATGACGTTGTTTTTAAAGTGTGCTATAAAGATCAAATGTATTATTATTATTAATATTATTATTATTCAATTGGAAACAAACACTGCTCGAAAATATCTCATTGGTCAGAGAGCTGTGGGCATAATGCTGCCTTTTGCAACATCCTACTTGTGTGAGATAGGCTTTTCTTGCTGCCATCAAAACGAAATACAGATCAAAGCTGAACATTGAGAATGAACTGAGAGTGGCAGTCTCAAAACAACAGCCCCGGTTTGAGAAGATCTGCGAGGGAAAGCAAGCACACACAAGTCATTGATAGGCTATGTGTGGAATAGGAATGGTTAAGTGATGTGATCGTTTGCAACCTGCACATTTTCCATAAAGAAATTTGAATTAAAAAATCTACTACTCTAGAAGGCCTGCTAGTTTTAATTAGGCTAAATGAATTCACAGTATCTATTAAAGCACTTTTGTTCAGGTGTAATCCATAATAAAATATACAATTACAGTTGGATCTTTGTATCTTCTTATTATTAGCAGAGAAAATGTAATTTTTTTACAACAATATATAATTAATCCTACCAATATATATGGGAACCGGGTTGGGGGGTCCCGAAAATATTTCCAATTACCCAAGGGGGGCCCCGACTGAAAAAGGTTTGGGAACCACTGCTCTAGCATGTTTTGTTCTCAGCAGCAGAGGGAGACAACAACATTCTCTCTGATAAACAACAGCAACACACGGACACCCCCCTGTCAGTAAACTGTGACAGTGATGTGAACAGGAGGCGAACAGAAAGCTGAGAGTAAAGAGTCTCCTCGAGCTAAACATGATGTTAACTGCCTTCATATTTTGCATCTTTAATCTGGCATGGATAACAGGTTAGATAAAATATTCTTTAAAAAAAGTAAGGCACTGCAAAATGAACGGCTAATATCTTTAATGTTTCCTGTTTGTTCCACAGGTGCCTCAAACAGCGACAGCGTCTTCCAAACGCCTCCGTTCATCATGAAGAGAAGTGGAGAGTCTGTGGACCGGGAGATCAACTGTTCACACAGCATACCAAACTATAATCGCATTCTCTGGTACAAACAAGACCGACATCAAAATATGACGTTTCTGGGATATCTGAATATGAAGTTCCCGTATCCAGAGGACGACGTGAAAGGAAAGATCAGCTTTGATGGAGATGCCAGTATACACTCTCAGTCTGGCCTCAGTGTCTCTAATCTGTCATCAGAGGACAGCGGGGTGTATTTCTGTGCAGCCAGTCAGCACAGTGCTGCAGATTCCCCTCAGCTCAATACAAGAACTCTCCTCCGTCTGTCAGAGACAACAAGCTGAGGCTCAGCACCTGCAGCTTTCAGGATAACATGAACTGTTATCAATGAACCCCCTCAGAGCTACTGACAGCATACTTGAATTCTGCCACTGTGTGAAATACAAATTAGAGATGTCCCGATCCGATCACGTGATTTTGAAAAGATCGGAATCGGGAGGAAAAAAATCGGGGATCAGGATTTATTTTTTTTTTTTTTTAAATACTTTTTTTTAAATTTTGCATTTAATGTTACAAAACAAAAAATGACCATGTTCAAGTCTTAAAGTCATCCTGAGGCCTTAGTTTTGGTTTCAAATTACACAACATCATGTATGTGTTGCTTCTTTGGGGCTTGTTTTCATAGACCTGCTTATTTCTCTCAAATCTGGCAACAGAGTGGGCGCAGTGTCTAATTGTAGCAGTAAGCTAACGAGTACTGATAAGCTTTATTTTGTTTTGATCCAATGCTGCACAACTGAACTGATCCAATGCTGCTGTGAAGGAAAGAAGCTATATCCATGTTGGATAGAATATCCAATTTAAATAAAAAAATAACCTTAAGGGACAACTTGAATGCTTTTTTTTCTCTTAATGCATTGCATAAAGATCGGATCGGGAAAAATCGGTATCGGCAAATTGTCAAAATTAAATGATCGGAATCGGATCGGGAGCAAAAAAAGGTGATCGGGACACCCCTAATACAAATTGTTAAAGCTTTTGTTTTGTTACTTAAGTATCTATTATTGTAAATTATTCATGATAGAATCTAAAAGAAGAGAAAAGTTTTTTTAAAAGACCTTCAAACTGAGGCTTTGATCCCTTTCTATTAGAGAGCTTTGTGAGGCTTCATCATTCTATTTTATATTCAGCTGTTATTTTAAACAATATCAGTCCATCTCTTGACGATACATCATTTCTACATCTTGTAACCGAAATGATTAATCCAGGTTTCTTCAGCTTCTTAGTGTAACTGATGAGCATTAACTTAATATACTACTATTTCTATTTCTGAAATATATTGGACTGTTTATTTCTGTGTCTTAGTTTCCCTTATGTACATTGCCTTGTGTTTTTTATGCTGCTGCAATGCAAACGATTCCCAAATTGGGATCTGGGATATCTACAATGCACTGCAGGGGGACCCCAAACACCACTTGATAAAACACTGAATGCTTTGCTCCAGCTCAGAGGAGGTTATCACAGAGACACTCCCCCCTGCAGCTCTTCATACTTTATGAGTCTCTGCAGTCCCTGTCAGACATCATGGACGTGATCATCTCTAAACACAGCTTCCTCACAGTGTCCATCTTTTTACTGTGGACTACAGGTAATTTACAATAAAATCGACTGTGGACTGGTTTGTAAATATACATTATCATCAACCAATGTTCTTGTGTTTGCTGTTTTTATCATTTATATTGATATTGACGTGATATAAGGAGGATCAACCACTGAAGGTTATTATAGTGTATTTTCTTGTTTCACTCAGGTCTAACTGATGGAAGCGATGTCACCCAGACTGACATGCTGTGGGAAACACAGGGAAAGAGTGCAACCATGAACTGCACACACACAAAGGATGCTAACTACAACCAGATGTACTGGTACAGACAGCTGCCAGGAGAAACTATGGAGCTAATAGTGTTCACACGAAGGGGGATCGAGGATCATGATTTTGGAGAAGTCAACAAAGACAAGTTCTCAGCCACAAAGCCTGACGCTGAGAGCGGGACGTTCACAGTGAAGGATCTGCAGCCAGGAGACAAAGGCTTGTACTTCTGTGCTGTGAGTCAACACAGTGACACACACACAGGAGGAGGCTGAACAAAAACCCCAGATATTTGTCTGTTAGTGATTCTATGTGTCTGCTGTCCTGTAGGGGGACCTCCAGTTTAATCCCAGAATCATTCAGTTCAGAGACGCTCCCAGCTGTTCATCTCTCTGATGTAACCTCACACCTCCATCACACACACTGACTATAACACTGATCACAGCTGCTCTGATTAAACTAACCCTAACCCTGGACTGGAGGCTCTGGAGGTTCTGGAGGTTCTGGATGTTCTGGAGGTTACGACTCAAACACAGAGCTCATGTGTTGATGGTTCTGACAGTAGAGCAGAGACTCACTGGTGGTTCTGGAACATGTGGTTTTGTGTTTGACCCTCACAGGTGTATTGGTGGGAGTGATGTGATCCAGTCCTCTTTGCTTTAAACACTGCAGTCACACAAAGGACGTGAGCTATATCCAAATGTTTTAATGTGGGCTTCAACCGACGATTACTTTTTGTTATGCATTAAACTGCCCATTATTTTCTAGATGAATCGTTTAGTCTTCAAAATGTAAGGAAATAGTAAAAGACAATAAGTCCATAGTAATGTCTTGTTGTCAGTTTATAACCCACACATATTTACTTTATGTGATCTAAGAATTAGATTTGAGAAGCTGAAACATCTAATTTACATTATTTACATAAAACAATGTTTTGTTGATTAGTCATTGCAGCTCTTCTCGTACCATATCTGAATTCTGTAAATCACATGACCATCAGCTTCGTGGTGTAACTGTTCAGCGTTAAAGTAAACAAACTGTGATGTACTTCAGGGGGACCCCCAGTACCTCCTATACCAGGCCTATTCAACTGACGGCCCGCGGGCCAGATGCGGCCCAGAACCAACTCCCGAGTGGCCCAGCCTCCCGTAGCCAAATTCCTACACTAGTACAGACCATGAACGCAACACTCCGCGTTTCATAGAAACCACCAAACCACAACGCAGCACGTTTTTTGAAAGTGCATCTAGTGGTGCTAGTAACGGTGGTCCTATGATAGCAACTCTAAAACATGTCTCTCTCAACTCTGAAGCGTAAACAGAGACAAAACGGTCATTGATCTTGTGGAGCAGATCCAAGTCAAGCTGAACCTTTTCGCGACCGACTTGAGCACGGGTCGGATGCTGCATTTTCCGACGCTCCCCAAACACATCACATCTCCGGCACAAATCACGGATGTGATGACAGATTTCATTGCCAGGTTGAAAGAGAACTTTGCCGGTCGATTGGATGGACTTGCTCTGCCCACAGAGGTGATGATGGGCTTTGCCAGAGACCCCTTCACTGTTGCAATAGAGGGGGACGTATCAACCAGAGCAAAGGAAGTGGTCCCCTCCCTTGCATCAACAAGGGGAAATATACACTGGAACTTATTGACATGCAGCGCACTAACGGACCAGCAAAGTTTTGGAGTGATGTCAAAAAACAGCAGTTCCCTAACGTTCAGAAAGTAGCGATCTGTGTGCTCAGTATGTTTGGATCAACATACACATGTGAATCAAGCTTTTCACACATGAACTCAATCAAAAGTAGCACTCGCTGCTCCCTGACTGACAGCACTCTTCACCAATGTCTTAGGATTGCATTGACAACCTATGAGCCAAAAATCACTGCTCTTGTTCAAAACTAAAATGTCCCTGCCTTCTCTCATTGAGAAAGTCAGCGATGACAAATCACAAATGAGGTGATAGTAAGCACCTAGTTTACTATAGTAGACGTGTTGTGTGGTATTCATTCATATAGTTACCCGTATCCCTTGTTATGGGTTTGTGCACTGAAGGGTTTGACTGTTCTTTCTGTATTCATTTAAAATGCACTTTGTAATGTGTCTGGGTCAAATGTGACCAAAACGTATGATTTTTTTGTTGTTACTTGAAAGTGAAAAAATAGTATTGCTACAGTACTACCTCTTTGTGTTGCATTGGAGCTCTTTAGCTGTTTTTTTTTTGGATGTGAGGACATTTATTAAGACTGCTATTATTGTATTCAGTAAATGCACTTTGTGATGTGCCTGGTTCAAAAAACATAACCTGAATATTTGACTTCTAAAGCAAAAAAATGTAATGCTACAACTGTGCACTTTTTTTCAGATTCTGTTAAATTAATGCTAATTTGTTTTGTTTTTATGCACTTTTTGACGTACCTTTGTTAGATGAACAATGAATAAAAATTGCATGTTTTTCATCGCAGTAATATGTGTTGGTTTAAAATGTGTCACTACCTACCTGCTTTTTACAGGCCGCTGAATGTCTGGCCCAGCTGAATTTTGTAGTTATAAAATCTGGCCCAACTGAATGTTTAGTTGAATAGCCCTGTCCTATACTACCACCTTTACTTTGTGAAATACTGAGTCCTACCTCACAGGATGTGATCACATGATGCAGGGACACTCCCCCCTGCAGCTCTACTCGTACCATATCTGAATTCTGTAAATCACATGACCCTCAGCTTCGTGGTGTAACTGTTCAGCGTTAAAGTAAACAAACTGTGATGTACTTCAGGGGGACCCCCAGTACCTCCTATACTACCACCTTTACTTTGTGAAATACTGAGTCCTGCCTCACAGGATGTGATCACATGATGCAGGGACACTCCCCCCTGCAGCTCTTCATACTTTATGAGTCTCTGCAGTCCCTGTCAGACATCATGGACGTGATCATCTTTAAACACAGCTTCCTCACAGTGTCCATCTTTTTACTGTGGACTACAGGTAATACTGTGCACTGCTTTACTCATCAATATCAGCTCATGTCCATGTGTTATGCTTATTAAGGTGTTGTAGTTCACTTAGGTGCTGTTTTTGTCGACACTCAGGTCTAACTGATGGAAGCGATGTCACCCAGACTGACATGCTGTGGGAAACACAGGGAAAGAGTGCAACCATGAACTGCACACACAAAAAGGATGCTACCTACTCTCAGATGTACTGGTACAGACAGCTGCCAGGAGAAACTATGGAGCTAATCGTGTTCACAACACCAATGAACATAGATAATCCTGATTTTGGAAAAGTCACCAAAGACAAGTTCTCAGCCACAAAGCCTGACGCTGAGAGCGGGACGTTCACAGTGAAGGATCTGCAGCCAGGAGACAAAGGCTTGTACTTCTGTGCTGTGAGTCAACACAGTGACACACACACAGGAGGAGGCTGAACAAAAACCCCAGATATTTGTCTGTTAGTGATTCTATGTGTCTGCTGTCCTGTAGGGGGACCTCCAGTTTAATCACAGAATCATTCAGTTCAGAGACGCTCCCAGCTGTTCATCTCTCTGTTGTAACCTCACACCTCCATCACACACACTGACTATAACACTGATCACAGCTGCTCTGATTAAACTAACCCTAACCCTAGAGCGCATGTGTCAAACTCAAGGCCCGCGGGCCGAATCCGGCCGGTCTACCATTTTGATCAGGCCCGTATATCAATTTATAATCACCAATACAATGTGGCCCGCTTAAATGTATGATTCTGTTCTGGCGCACGAAGAGTAAGATACGCAAATGACGTTGTTGTTGGTACCTGATTGGCTCAGGCAGAATGCTCTCAATTGCTATGGCCAATTGCGTGTCTTACAGCGGAGCCTACGTAGCAGCCAACACAGAAGCATTAACGGTATGCGAATGTCAACTAGCCCGCACCTGTCAGCTAGTAACACAGAGAATGTCAAAAAAAAGGAAGATTGATGTTGAAGGGAGGCTATTTCAAGAGAGGTGGGAGATAGAATACTCCTTTACTGAGTATAAAGAGAGGCCTGTGTGTCTTATTTGCAATGAGACGAAAGCCGAGTTCAAAGAATATAATTTGCGTCGTCATTTTGAGACGGCCCACCAGCAGCAATATGCCACCATGGGCAGAGAACAGAGGCTTCAGAAAGTCACGGAGCTCAAAAAAGGCAGGCAACAACAGCAAAGTATGTTTCATAGGGCCACATCTTTAACAGATGGAGCTGTAAAGGCAAGTTTCATCATAGCAGAGGAAATCGCTAAGTCAGGGAGGCCATTCACCGAGGGGGACTTTCTAAAAAACTGTATGCTTAAAGTTTGTGACATCGTCTGCCCCGCCAATAAACAAAACTTTGCCAATGTCAGTCTGACAAGAAATACCATAGCCAGCCGTGTGGATGAGCCCTCTGACGATTTGCAATCACAGCTCAAAGATAAAGCAAAATCATTTGTAAACTTCTCAATTGCTGTGGATGAAAGTACGGATATATCAGACACGGCTCAGCTGGCAATTTACATCTGCAGAGTGGATGCACAGTTGTTTGTTACTGAGGAGCTTTTGGACTTAAAACCGATGCACGGAACAACCACCGGCCAGGATATTTTCAAAAAGGTGGATGAGTGCATCAGTGGAACCGGCTTACCATGGAATAAACTGACGACCGATGGGGCGCCTGCTATGTGTGGGCAAAGGAGTAGACTGGTAGCAAAGGTGCGAGAGAAGATGAAGGAGACGGGAGGAGAGCTGACTGCTTACCACTGCATTATTCATCAGGAGGCCCTGTGTGGAAAAGTGCTAGGTATGGAACATGTCATGACAGTGGTTATGAAAACGGTGAATTTCATCCGAGCACGGGGCTTGAACCACCGCCAGTTCAGGGCACTTTTGGAGGAGAGAAATTCGGAGTATGAAGATGTGCCATACCACACAGAAGTACGCTGGTTAAGCCGTGGCAAGGTGTTGCACAGATTTTATGAGGTGCGTGAGGATATTGCTAGTTTCATGGCTATGAAGGGGAAAGCTGTCCCCGAGCTGGCCGATGAAAAGTGGATACATGACTTGGATTTTATGTGTGACATAACGCACCATCTCAACGCACTGAATGTGAAACTGCGGGGACGCAAACAGCTGATCACGGACATGCACGATGCAGTGAAAGCCTTTCGGACAAAACTGCGCTTGTGGGAGAACCAAATGCAGCAGGGAAACTAGGTTCACTTCCCGACCTGTCAGTCTGCTGCAGACAACCTCAACACTGCTTTCCCGAATGAGACATGCGCAGAAAAAGTGAAAACACTCAAAGCCGAAATTCGAAAAAGGCGATTTTCTGACTTTGAGACCCAGAAATTCAGGTTTGACCTTTTTACAAATCCATTTTCTGTTGATGTGGAAAGCGCCCCAGATAACTTACAGTTAGAACTAATAGAACTACAATGCAATGGGCCACTAAAGGCCAAGTTTGACTCTGTTGGGGCAGGTGAGTTTGCTACATTCATCCCAAGCATAGTGCCACAGCTCCGCCTTCAGTGTGCCCGTGTCCTGAGCATGTTCGGGAGCACATATTTGTGTGAGCAGATGTTCTCTCTGATGAAGATCAACAATGTTTTCATATTGTCGTCGTATTCAGGCCTGTGCAACAGGTTCTCAGTTGGCTGTATGCGAGCCAGAAAGCATTATTTTTGCTTTACTAAATGCTATGATTGCCAAGCAATGTGTTTAAATATATATGGGAAGGCTAGTAGTACATGTAAGGGAAACTTCTGTGTAGCAATGCAGTGGGAGTCACCGACTCATGAAGGAGACACGGGAAGAGCAGGAGCTTTGATGTCAAACACTGATGGGTTACTATAGGAGCTTCGGCCGGAGGATTCACATCACAAGTCACAGCAGTCACGGTCTGACACGTCAATTCTGAAGAACTCTACCCCAGACCCATGTATCTAGCTAGTTCAGAGAGAATAATCAACATGCTGCATAACAAGATAGAATCATAACACCTCTATCAGCTGACGCCAACAGGCAGGAACAGGGAGACAGAACACTGAGAGCACAGCAGCCCAGGTTACAGGTGCGTGTGCTCAGTCAGGACAGAACTGATAAACTGGGTCAAAGTTATGGACCTTGGAAAACATTTCCCCAACCGTACATACAACAATACATGGAAAGATATGTTTTTATGTTGTTTATTGAATAAAAAAGGCATGTCAGTAAAGCATATGTCCGGCCCTTAATGTGATTCCAATTTCCCAGAGTGGCCCTTTGTGAAAATGAGTTTGACACCCCTGCCCTAGAGGTTCTGGAGGTTCTGGATGTTACGACTCAAATACAGAGCTCATGTGTTGATGGTTCTGACAGTAGAGCAGAGACTCACTGGTGGTTCTGGAACATGTGGTTTTGTGTTTGACCCTCACAGGTGTATTGGTGGGAGTGATGTGATCCAGTCTTCTTTGCTTTAAACACTGCAGTCACACAAAGGACGTGAGCTATATCCAGATGTTTTAATGTGGGCTTCAACCGACGATTACTTTTTGTTATGCATTAAACTGCCCATTATTTTCTAGATGAAAATGTTTAGTATTCAAAATGTCAGGGAAATAGTAAAAGTCCATAAGTCCATAGTAATGTCTTGTTTTCAGTTTATAACCCACACATATTTACTTTATGTGATCTAAAGATTAGATTTGAGAAGCTGAAACATCTAATTTACATTGATTACATAAAAACACATGTTGTTGATTAGTCATTGCAGCTCTACTCGTACCATATCTGAATTCTGTAAATCACATGACCATCAGCTTCGTGGTGTAACTGTTCAGCGTTAAAGTAAACAAACTGTGATGTACTTCAGGGGGACCCCCAGTACCTCCTATACTACCACCTTTACTTTGTGAAATACTGAGTCCTACCTCACAGGATGTGATCACATGATGCAGGGACACTCCCCCCTGCAGCTCTTCATACTTTATGAGTCTCTGCAGTCCCTGTCAGACATCATGGATGTGATCATCTTTAAACACAGCTTCCTCACAGTGTCCATCTTTTTACTGTGGACTACAGGTAATACTGTGCACTGCTTTACTCATCAATATCAGCTAATGTCCATGTGTTATGCTAATTAAGGTGTTGTAGTTTATTAAGGTGCTGTTTTTGTCGACACTCAGGTCTAACTGATGGAAGCGATATCACCCAGACTGACATGCTGTGGGAAACACAGGGAAAGAGTGCAACCATGAACTGCACACACACAAAGGGTGCTAGCTACAACCAGATGTACTGGTACAGACAGCGGCCAGGAGAAACTATGGAGCTAATCGTGCTCACACAATGGGGGATCGAGGATCATGATTTTGGAGAATTCATCAAAGACAAGTTCTCAGCCACAAAGCCTGACGCTGAGAGCGGGACGTTCACAGTGAAGGATCTGCAGCCAGGAGACAAAGGCTTGTACTTCTGTGCTGTGAGTCAACACAGTGACACACACACAGGAGGAGGCTGAACAAAAACCCCAGATACTTGTCTGTTAGTGATTCTATGTGTCTGCTGTCCTGTAGGGGGACCTCCAGTTTAATCACAGAATCATTCATAATCACAGAATCATTCAGTTCAGAGACGCTCCCAGCTGTTCATCTCTCTGTTGTAACCTCACACCTCCATCACACACACTGACTATAACACTGATCCCAGCTGCTCTGATTAAACTAACCCTAACCCTGGACTGGAGGTTCTGGAGGTTCTGGAGGTTCTGGAGGTTACGACTCAAATACAGAGCTCATGTGTTGATGGTTCTGACAGTAGAGCAGAGACTCACTGGTGGTTCTGGAACATGTGGTTTTGTGTTTGACCCTCACAGGTGTATTGGTGGGAGTGATGTGATCCAGTCCTCTTTGCTTTAAACACTGCAGTCACACAAAGGACGTGAGCTATATCCAAATGTTTTAATGTGGGCTTCAACCGACGATTACTTTTTGTTATGCATTAAACTGCCCATTATTTTCTAGATTAATAGTTTAGTCTTCAAAATGTCAGGAAATAGTAAAAGTCCATAAGTCCATAGTAATGTCTTGTTGTCAGTTTATAACCCACACATATTTACTTTATGTGATCTAAAAATTAGATTTGTGGCTAAAACATCTAATTTACATTATTTACATACAAAAATGTTTTGTTGCTTAGTCATTGCAGCTCTACTCGTACCATATCTGAATTCTGTAAATCACATGACCATCAGCTTCGTGGTGTAACTGTTCAGCGTTAAAGTAAACAAACTGTGATGTACTTCAGGGGGACCCCCAGTACCTCCTATACTACCACCTTTACTTTGTGAAATACTGAGTCCTACCTCACAGGATGTGATCACATGATGCAGGGACACTCCCCCCTGCAGCTCTTCATACTTTATGAGTCTCTGCAGTCCCTGTCAGACATCATGGATGTGATCATCTTTAAACACAGCTTCCTCACAGTGTCCATCTTTTTACTGTGGACTACAGGTAATACTGTGCACTGCTTTACTCATCAATATCAGCTAATGTCCATGTGTTATGCTAATTAAGGTGTTGTAGTTCACTAAGGTGCTGTTTTTGTCGACACTCAGGTCTAACTGATGGAAGCGATGTCACCCAGACTGACATGCTGTGGGAAACACAGGGAAAGAGTGCAACCATGAACTGCAGACACACAAAGGATGCTACCTACTCCCAGATGTACTGGTACAGACAGCGGCCAGGAGAAACTATGGAGCTAATCGTGTACACACTATTGGGGATCAAGGATCATGATTTTGGAGAAGTCACCAAAGACAAGTTCTCAGCCACAAAGCCTGACGCTGAGAGCGGGACGTTCACAGTGAAGGATCTGCAGCCAGGAGACAAAGGCTTGTACTTCTGTGCTGTGAGTCAACACAGTGACACACACACAGGAGGAGGCTGAACAAAAACCCCTCTGTTGGTGTCACATGAATAAAAGAGATCAGTGAGTTCAATCATCTGCAGGTGGAGCTCGACACTGCAGACTGGTTTTTAGTATGCAGTGTCATTAGTGACTTGTTGTCAAAGTGAATGAGAAATCTCAGGCAATACATAGACATTGTTCTCCAGGCTGCTAATGAGCATGTTCCCGGATGTTTGTAGAATTTCATTCAGTTCAGAGCTTATTTTTTATCATCATGTGAACAGTGACATTTATAGACATATACTTGTCAATTGTGTTTTTTGTATTAAATTGTTTTTAATTTGCCTTTGTGACTCTTTTCCTCTCACCTGTTTGACAGCTCAATGTCTGTAGTGTGTTTTGTGACTGAGTTTAGAATATAGACCATCGCCTCCGTGTTTAATGTCAAAGTTATGTGAAGTGCACCTCGGAACAAGAGCACAAGGAAAATGTTAGTTGTTAATATAATATTTAGTTACATTATGTTTGACTACTAACTAATGTTTGAGCTAGAGAGCAGGACTTTTACATGTTGACATATAAATGTATGTCCATTACATTCTCGACGGGGGGATATTGATGGATCAACAACAGCGAAGAGTAAGATGGAAGGTGTGGCAGGACACCCTGAGGTTTTTCTGAAGTGGGTGATCCAGATTAATGAAGAGATTTAGCATTCAGAGGAAGTTTTAAAGTAAAGAAGTGGCTGTAAAGGAGATGCAGCGAGCTCACCTGCAGACATACTGTTCGTACGTCATAAGCATCAGCATTGTTGGTGTGATTCCTCTCGCTGCCAGAGAGACAAAGATTATTCAAGACAATTGTAGACGTATTTCTCCGATCTTCATTTATTTAATTTGTATTATTTATGTTTTGCATTTTATTTATTTATTAATTCCTTTCTGATCAATTATTTTCAATCGTTGGTTTGTAAAACACCATTTCTTTTTGTATTGATGATGTCAGCTCTCATCGTCACCGTTTGTCTGCTCTGTGCTGCAGGTTTTATACATTATACATATCTTTCAATTAGTTATGTCAGAAAAGTCTTTACGCTTGTCCTCTGCTGTTCACTCTGAATCCATTGCTTCATGGTTTGGTGGTATCATTTTATTCTTTAACAGATTAAATAATCATTGAGCTGATAAAATGTCAGAAAATAATGAAAATAATCATTTATCAATCCGCAGAGCCCAAAGGGACACTTGTTCTCTGCTGGTTTTCAAAGCAAACTTGTTAGAAAAATATCACTTGTCACCGGCTTGATCTTCAATATCAGGATCCATGGATTTATTATCCTTGCAAGAATGGAAGTAGTCATCACACACAGGGCTGCGCGGGACAAATAGTTCCCAGAACAGTGTCTTTCAGATGCTTATATACAAGAGAGGGAGTTACAGTCAACAAGATGGAAGAATACTGGTTCAAAGCAGTATGCTGACATTAGTAAAGATTAGCTAAGGCCTGCGTAAGCAATAAACATGACAGTCATATATCTCTCTCTCTAGAGCACATGAGTCAAACTCAAGGCCCGGGGGCCAAATCAGGCCCTTGGTGGATTTAATTTCGGCCCGCAGGATAATTTCTAATTCCTATTAGATCTGGCCCGTCGGTATATTGCACGCACACCTTCACTCCATCCTGAGGGTCTCCTCAGCTCAGAGCCTGAGCCCAAACATTGATGACCTTGCACCCAAGATGAGATGCCAAGTATCTGAACTAGCATCAGAGAGCAGCACACTGAGTTTAATGGATGTTTCCTTCTGCACTTTCTCTCTCACGACAACAGGGCATGTTTGGTTTCTCTTTGAGGGAAATAGTTTTGTTGAAGCTGTTGTTGGCCTGTGGGAAAATGTAATCATAAGAAATGACTCTGGAAAAGCTGCAGATAGAGCCATAAGAAATGAATGAACTGATTATTTAATGTTTAATGTTGTTTTTATAGGCAATCATTGAAGCTTTGTTAGTTCCAGGTTTAATATGTGCAATAAGTTCATTTCAATAAGTTCTGCAATAAACATTGAACCGGTCCGGCCCTCGACTAGTACCCATTTTTTTATTTTGGCCCACTGTGTATTTGAGTTAGACACCCCTGCTCTAGGGGATGTGTCATCATGCCAGTCTTAGGAACATAGCTATCATAACTTCAACACAGTGTCTGATGAGCGTCGTCTATGTAGTCAGACATCCGGCTACGTACACAGCTACGTAGGGCCTCTGTTATCATGTGCTACTCTGATATAGAAGGAATATTCAGTATTTTCCCAACAAAACATATTCAGACCAAGTATTTGAAAAAAGAAAAGCAGTCTTGAGATTCCAGAAGCGGGAACCAGTACATGATTTTTTTCGTCTTGATAAGTTGTATTGCCATCTACATTATATATTCAAGATGAACGTGCCACATGTCTGTCTCCTCCCCTCTAAGTTGACTCTGGTTGTGTTCAGTCGGTCTGAGAGAGGAGGGTGAAGACATCATGATCAGAGACATCCTCAGCATCTCCCTGCTGCTGCTCCTGCTCTCCTGTACGGTTCTATGCAAACTCTTTGCTGGAGGTTTAATCTTTTGTAAACATTTCTGTGTTCCTAAAGCTTTTCTCTTTAAATGCAGGTCCTTCACTGAGCAGGGAAGTCTCGCAGGATCCATCATCGATATTAGGAAGTCCTGACACTCCAGCAAAAATCAGCTGCAGCCATTCAATCAGTTCATACGATGTGATCCTGTGGTACCAGCAGCCGACGGGCCACTCACACCTCAACCTCATTGGACATGTTTATTCTACTATTCCATCCATTGAGGATGCATTCAAAGGGCATTTCGAAGTGAGTGGAGACGGCTCAGTGAAGTCTGAACTCCATGTGCTGAAGCTCAGACAGCCAGAAGACAGCGCCATGTATTTCTGTGCAGCTAGTCGACACAGTGACTCAGAGTCGATCTCGCTGCGGCAAAAACCCTCTCTGATAATCAGCCTCATGAAATCACTCTGATGAACGACACACCTGCATCACACTGTGGCAGGAAGTCACCACGATACCATCAGCATACCAGTGGAAACCAACAATATGACACTAGGTATTCTCTCATTATTGATTAAACTGCCAATTATTTCATTTAGTAAAACATTTAGATTCCTGATCCTTAAAGTCCAAGGGGAAGTCTTTAGATGCCTTGTTTTGTCAGTCCAAAATAGAGGTGCAAATTGCTATACGCTGAGTGACAACTTTGGAGGGAGTGGACAATTTATGCATTAGTATTATTTGATGGAATATATTTAGACTGGGCTTCTCTGCAGCATTACAAAACTTTATTCAAAATGCCATTTTGCCTATAACAAACTCTTTAAAGATGTGAATACAGTTGCAGATTCGTTGCTTTGTTGATTGATTTATCCACTGCAGACTTGGGACCGCCCATAACGTCGACCCCTCCTACTTCCTTTTCACATCCATAACTAAGTTCAGTCAGCATTTTAGTTTTGATTTCATCTGCGTTAGGATCATGGTTAGACTCCTTGTACTTTTAGCAGCTTTGCCGTTCTGCTTAACAGGTAATGTTAAACTAACTCGTAAAAGGAACCAGAATTCACGTTTATCTCAAAGTTGTTGGTTTAAAAGGTTTCTCGAGAACTTGCCCTGGTTGCTGTTGTCTTTTTGTTTTAATTAAGTCTGATAACTATGTGACTCCACTACCTCCTCTGTCTCTCAACGTCATGTTTTGCAGTCATACTCTTGTTTCCTCTTTATTTGTACCATAAATAACAAAATAAATATGTGTTTCAGAACCGTCAGAGAACAGCGTTCATCAGAATCCCACGGCGCTGATCAAACACCTTGGAGAAGACGTCCTGATAACGTGCAGCCATTCAAGCACACGCTTTGATCAGATCCAGTGGTATAAACAGTCTGCTAGGGGAAATTACATGGTGCTACTCGGCGATGTACGATTCACTAATCCAACTGTTGAAGCTCAATTTAAAGGCACTTATAACGTGAGTGGTGATGGGCAAAGTCTGGCACATCTTCATATTCCAAAGACACGTCGATCTGAGGACAGCGCAGTTTATTTCTGTGCTGCCAGCGAAGCACAGTGCTGCACATACTCTGCGTCTTCAACAAAAACTCCCTGTAATGCAGCCGGATACACGATGTGGAATTACCACATGAATAAGGAATACACCACATAGTGAGTGACTGATATCAGACAGCTGGCTCACTATAAGGCAGTCGGACAGAGGGAAAGACAAAGAAAACATTTTTTATTTTTAGTAAGACATACATTTTTAAATATATTATTTTAAGTTTTTTGGAGAGTGCTGTGTATTTTTATGCTGTCAGCAAACTGGTTGACATTACATTTGAATGTTTCTGTCACTCCAGTAGGTGGCGCTGTAGCTCCAGAAATACTCTCTTGTGAAACACATGAAGCAGTATGAAATATAAAGTAGCTAGGGAATATATGAAAGGGGGATGTTGATAAAGAGTCGACAGCATCAGAGCCACGCAGTGCGTTCACTCAGAGGACAAGATGCCAACATTATTCTTTTTATCCTGGCTCATTGGTAAAATATTTAACCATTCAGAAATAACACTATCTATAGATCCTGCATTGATTTGATGATTTCTTTCTTTTTTTTAGGCATTTGTGTGGGTCTTGATGTGCGTCAGTCTCCCTCTGAGCTCATCAAACCACCTGGAGACAGAGTGCAGATCTCCTGCAGCCATGATAAAACGGACTACACATTTATGCTCTGGTACCAGCGCTCACCTGGAGACACAGCTCTGAAACTCATCGGGTATTTGAATTACCAAGATGCCACAATGGAGGAGCTGTTTAAAGATGATTTTGTCATGTCTGGAGATCTGAGTGGGACTACAGCAAAGAATGCCTCTCTAATAGTCAACGCTGTGAAACCAGAGCACGGTGCAGTTTACTTCTGTGCAGCCAGCAAAGCACAGTGACTGTAGCTTCCTTCTCCTTAATACAAAAACTTCCAACCCTTATCAGTAGTTATGGTTGTCGATGACACATTCAACAGTCCCCTCCCAGTCAGCTGCATTCATCACTTCCTTTTCCTCTTCAAACCTCACTCACTCAGTGGAGGAATCTGCAGACCTCCATCACACTCAGTGATGTAAGATCCCAGAGACCATATCTAAAATTCATCAGTCAGCCTTACAAGTCATAATGATCGGCTTTCTCCTCTTCTGTTGTCTGGCAGGTGAACAAATATAACCAGCATGGGTTGAATCATGGGTTTCTCATTATCTATGATTTTGTAACAATGTTTGTTTTATGTTCTTTATCCAGGTGTTAGTCTGGGTCTTGATGTGCGTCAGTCTCCCTCTGAGCTCATTAAATCTCCTGGAGACAAAGTGCAGATCTCCTGCAGCCACGATGAAACGGACTACAGGGTGATTCTCTGGTACCAGCGCTCACCTGGAGACACAGCTCTGAAACTCATCGGGTATTTGAATTATAAAGATGCCACAATGGAGGAGCTGTATAAAGATGATTTTGTCATCTCTGGAGATCTGACTGGGAATACAGCAAAGAATGCCTCTCTAATAGTCAACGCTGTGAAACCAGAGCACGGTGCAGTTTACTTCTGTGCAGCCAGCAAAGCACAGTGACTGTAGCTTCCTTCTCCTTAATACAAAAACATCAGACCCTCATCAGTAGTTATGGTTGTCGATGACACATTCAACAGTCCCCTCCCAGTCAGCTGTATTCATCACTTCCCTTTCCTCTTCAAACCTCACTCACTCAGTGGAGGCATCTGCAGACCTCCATCACAGACAGTGATGTAAGATCCCAGAGACCATATCTAAAATTCATCATCTTCAGCCTAACAAGTCATAATGATCAGCTTTCTCCTCTTCTGTTGTCTGGCAGGTGAACAAATATAACCAGCATGGGTTGAATCATGGGTTTCTCATTATCTATGATTTTGTAACAATGTTTGTTTTATGTTCTTTATCCAGGTGTTAGTCTGGGTCTTGATGTGCGTCAGTCTCCCTCTGAGCTCAGATCTCCTGCAGCCATGATGAAACGGACTACAGGCTGATTCTCTGGTACCAGCGCTCACCTGGAGACACAGCTCTGAAACTCATCGGCTATTTGAATTTTAAAGATGCCACAATGGAGGAGCCATTTAAAGATGATTTTGTCATCTCTGGAGATCTGAGTGGGACTACAGCAAAGAATGCCTCTCTAATAGTCAACGCTGTGAAACCAGAGCACGGTGCAGTTTACTTCTGTGCAGCCAGCAAAGCACGCTGACAGGAATCCCCTCTGAACTTTACAAAAACTCTGAACCATCTTCTTTCATGAGACGTGGAATAGACTGCTCACGGACACACCTGCATTTGTGGTTGTATTTTGTTTTGATGCAATAATTTCAACATTTTGGTTTATTACAATTTAACAAGGGAAATACGCAGTAACATAATTTAATATCTGATAAAAATGTGTCAAATGCTAAATGTCTTTTAAGGGGGAGGTACGTAGATAAACATAGAAAAATACATCTTACATGAAGCCACTCCTCCTTCCTACATCAGATCTGCTTCCTCCTTAAAATGTGAGTGAGAGTATAGCAGCAGATAATTGTTCTTGACCTAACGATCACTGCATTTCATCCATCACTTCAGAGTCATTCAGTCTCTACAAGATGATTACATTTCTCTTTTGCCATTTCCTCACGGGTAACAACTACTTTACTGTAAAATAAGATGTCCTTTACTTTTCAATTTCCCATCTAAAACCACTAATGTGTCCTCCTCTGTTTACTCTGTTTCTCTGGGGGTTCAGGTCCACCAGTCTCCCTCTGCAGTCATCTGTCTGAGTCAGAACTAAAAATGGAGGAGTTCAGTTATTATGCTCCAAATATCTGGAACAAACTCCCAGAAACCTGCAGGTCCGCTGCAACACTGACTACTTTTAAATCCAGGCTGAAGACTTTTCTTTATGGCGCTGCTTTTAATTGATATATTCATATCTCACACTGCACTGTAAGTGTATTCATGTATTTTTTTTACCTGTGTTTTTCTATATTAGCTTGTTTTATGTTCATTTTTTTAAAACATTTTTTAAATTGCCATTTTATAATGTATTTCCGCTGCTGTTAATGCTCTTAATGTTTTTCATTTTTGTAAAGCACTTTGAATTGCCTTGTGTTGATAGATGCTATTTAATCAGCTTGCCTTGCCTTCACAGCCAGCTGCTGTCGAGGTTCCTGTCATGTGATTTCTACCTCACTTCCTCAGCTGCTGTTTTCATTATCAGTCCAGCCATAAAGCCAGGGTTCGCCTCTCATTACCATCATTGAGAACTAAATCTGCATGTGACAAAGAACCAAAATGATTTGTTACCTACTTTCCTGTTATCTTATAGGTAATGGGAATTATTCTCCGGATGAACTTGTTTTTATATTCAAGCATTAACTCGGTATTTTCTCTCTTTTTGCAGGTGTTCCTCTGGGAGTTCAGGTCCACCAGTCTCCCTCTGCAGTCATCAGAAAGGCTGGAGAAGACGTGCAGCTTTTCTGCACTCACGGACACACTGAGTACAGAGTGATGCTGTGGTACCAGCAGCCCCCCGGGGACAAGGCTCTGGAACTCATTGGATATGGATATTCACAGTTCACAAACGACAGCGTGGAACAACGGTTTAGAAAACATTTTAAATTAGCTGGAGATTTGAGTCAGGATAAAATAAAAAATGGTTCGCTTTCCATAAAGAATCTAAAAGCACTTGAACACACCGCCACCTACTACTGTGCAGCCAGGATGGCACAGTACATCAAACACCCATCTACTCCTCACAAAAACTTCTCCAACCCCCCCCGCCCCCCCCACTCTGAAAGTAGGTTAAAGAGTCAAATGTCTCCCTGTGATCATGAGAGGTCTCATGCAGTTCAGGAAAAGGCAGACTGAATGATAGAAAGTGTTATAGTTTCAAATTATTCTCTGATTTCTCTACATCACTTCCTGTCCCTCCTCCTGATCCACAAAGCTGAGAGACTGAGCTGCTTCTTCACATTCAACATGAAGCCATCTCAATGCATCGTTTCCATCATCACCGTCTTCTGGGTTAAAGGTATTGCACATTAATAAAGCCATTTTGTCTTACTTAGGCCCAAGTTCACCAGTCAAGGTGAAAGATATCAAAGCTCTTGATTTTCCAGTAAATGCAACAGCTCCAAGTGCCAGATAACTTAATGGCATCTTGATCTCTTTCCAGGAGTTTCCCTCAGTAATGACAAAGTGTTTCAGACTCCCTCTGAACTGATAAAGGAACCAAACGGTGAAGCCACGCTGAGTCTGGAGCATCAGATCCAGAGCTACGACTCTATTCTGTGGTATCAGCGCTCAGCAGGAGACACGTCTCTGAAGCTCATCGCCTACATGTATTATGGAACTGCTAACGTGGAGCCGTCGTTCAAAAGCCACTTCAACGTGAGTGGAAATGGAGAGAAAAGAGTTTATCTCCACCTCCTGAAGCTGGGACACCCTGAACACAGCGCAGAGTATTTTGGAGCGGCACGTATACACAGTCATAAAGACAGTGAGGCTCTCAGACAAAAACCAGCTGGAAGATCCAGAAGATAACAAACCACTCAAATCATGTGACTTCTCTTAAACTTGACATTACATAGAGATAGTTTACACCAATTACATGTATACAAAGTAGGGATGTCCCGATCACCTTTTTTTGCTCCCGATCCGATTCCGATCATTTGATTTTGACAATTTGCCGATACCGATTTTTCCCGATCCGATCTTTATGCAATGCATTAAGAGAAAAAAAAGAAAAAAAGCATTCAAGTTGTCCCTTAAGGTTATTTTTTTATTTAAATTGGATATTCTATCCAACATGGATATAGCTTCTTTCTTTCACAGCAGCATTGGATCAGTTCAGTTGTGCAGCATTGGATCAAAACAAAATAAAGCTTTCAGTACTCGTTAGCTTACTGCTACAATTAGACACTGCGCCCTGCCCACTCTGTTGACAGATTTGAGAGAAATAAGCAGGTCTATGAAAACAAGCCCCAAAGAAGCAACACATACATAATGTTCTGTCATTTGAAACCAAAACTAAGGCCTCAGGATGACTTTAAGACTTGAACATGGTCATTTTTGTTTTGTAACATTGAATACAATTTTTTTTTTAAAAGTATTTATAAAAAAAGATTTTTAAAAATTAAAATTATCCCGATCCCCGATTTTTTTTCTCCCGATTCCGATCTTTTGAAAATCACGTGATCGGCTCCGATCCCCGATCACGTGATCGGATCGGGACATCTCTAATACAAAGATGTTTAAACATTATTCTGGACTGACAGCAATTTTTAATTCATTGGGTAGTTTGGTGACTGTCCCCTTGCATCAGGGGTCCAATGTGGAGAAATCACTTTAGAGACTGTCAGCATGTTTACAGCACCTTAAGCTTCATATTCTCAGGAGCCAACGAGGATTAGCTGGTGAATAGTGTTATTGTTTGAGACTGAAACTGGACCTGATGTCATATGTAACTACAAAAACAGGACAGAAAATAGAGATGTGTTGTTTGATAATATTTCACATGATTATGTTGGAGACAACGGATCTCTTACGGCCATGCAAACAGTGACTGCTCAGTAGCTAAATAATGAGAAGTGTGATATTCTCATCAGGTGTTATGGAGCAGGCGGTGTAACCTGTTCATACAAAGACTTTATCAACAACACCTTAGAGCAGGGTCCTGATTCAACCAACAGGTGGAGGCACAGCACATGGTGTGCAGCTTTTATCATGGGGGGATGTGGTGATAAATCAACCCACAGACTCACACTAACCCAGCCCCCTCCCTCTTCACCCTGAGACTTATTTTTCTCAGTGAAATACTTTTCATCACACCAGTGCCAGACCATGTCTTCACCTCTGCAGATCTTTGTTTTCTTCTGTTTTTACTGTAAGTTGATTATCTCACACGTTGTAATGAATTACATAAATGTAGCTGCTAAATATAATTTACATTTTATAACATTTCCATCAATGACATTTACAGTTTTCTTTCTCCACAGGTCAGGCGAGTGCTGTTACATTTCAACCATCTCCTGCTCAGATAGTGACGGAGAGCACTGAGGTCCAGATTAAATGCAGACATGATGATTCTTCCCTTTTAGTAATGCTCTGGTATCAGCATAGAAAAGACAGTCTCTCTATGACCCTCATTGGGTATGAATATGCAACCAGCCAAAACTACGAGGGTCAGTTTGAAAAAGAGTTTGAGCTGACGAGAGAAGACACGCTGAAAGGAGCTCTGATTATACGCTCAGCAAACCTGTCCCACTCGGCTGTGTATTTCTGCGCTGCCAGTACACAGTGATGTGGTGAATGCCACTCCCTCACCAAAACCCTCATCTCTTTCCTGAACACCAGATCTGTGTATTTCCACAGGAGGCGGCGTCTCTACACACCATCAGAGGCAGCAGTGTTTCTCCTGCTACAGCACAACCCTGAAGGATGTCTCCAGCTGTGATAGCATTTCTCCTCTTCTTGCTTTCATGTAAAGAAATGACTTCAAAAAACAGCTATTTATAAGAATGGTTTTATTTTAGGTGGCTACTGTATTAACTCCATTTTCAATATGTTTGTCCACAGACCAAGCTGAGGGTGTGGACTTTGAGCCGTCTCATCCCAGAATAGTCAACGACAAATCCAGGGAAGAAATTAAATGCAGTCATAATGATAACAACATGTATGTCATGCTCTGGTACCAACAAACAGAGAAAGGTCTGATGAATTTGATTGGATATAGCAACAACATTGGCAGTGACCCTATCTCTGAGAAGGAGTTTGAAAAGCGGTTTGAGATAACAAGAGAGGACATAAAAAAAGGAGCCCTGATTATTCCTCGTGGCAGTGCATCAGACTCGGCTGTGTATTTCTGCGCTGCCAGTACACAGTGATGTGGTTTAATGCCACTCCCTCACTAAAAACCCTGCTCCCTTTTTCTCATGTTCCAAAGCTGAAAGGCAGACTGAATTACCGTTCTGACATTACACAGACACAGGATTTTAAATTCAAAATAATGTTGTTCCTCACAGTCAATTCTTAAATGATCATGTTCTTATGATTGAAAGTGTTTCAGACATTTTACCAACATGAAGTTTCTCAATATATACTCTTTAAAAGAGTCCTAATAACCTAGAATTAGGACAGGGAGAACTGCAGAAACGGTTCATGTGAGGAGTCAGAAAAAAACATGAGAAAAAAAACAGTTAATTTTCAAATAAATTCTCAGAACAAAATTTTTTATTTTTCCAACAAATTCAAGAACGCCTAAAAGTAAAATAAACTAGAGAAGATAACATTCACAGCTTTTTACACCTTTAAAACTCAGTGAGCAAAAATAACAGAGCAAGATGAGCAAGTTATATCATAGCTATAGTAAAGTTTGCCATTGAAATGTTACCCATAACAATGCCATGACCGTTGGTTAGCTTAGCCAAACGTAGCTAGCTCATGCAAAGGCACAAATAAAACAAAAACTTACAATAAACAAAGAAGCCATAACCTGTTAGTAAAACTGACAACCAATGTTGATGAGTCCACAACTATTAACGTTTCTACTAAACTAAGCGACCAGTAACGTAAACCAGTGTATATATAAGCCAACCAAATGTAGTAACTGTTAGCTAGCTTAGCAAAACAGAGCTAGCATCTGCAAGGGAGGGCACAAAGGCAAAACCAGGCACGTGCACAGACGGGCTAATTTTGTACGGGCTAATGTTGACCGGGCAACGGCCCGTTTGGCCTTTTTGGCTGACCTGCTCCTCTGGAGAGAGCGAGAGTTTGTTTTTCTTTTTTCTGTTGTGGCCGAATCAACATGATAAGCCCACAATTAGTATTGTAGCGTCTCGCTGCGAGAAACACACTTTGTCAGCTCTGTCATCTGCCGGTGCGTTAAGACCACCTCAGTGTCGGATTTTGGAAACTTGATTTTGAGTTGTCTCATGGCAGTTAGGGTATAAGGGACAAACCAGGGGACTTCCTCTTGATACCGTCGGTTATTTACAAAAAAACACCTAAACATAGCCTACTTGTTGTTATTGTGCTTCTGTGTCTTTTCATCTGTAAACTGCCTCAACGGGAACGCTCGCTCTCTTTTCTTGATCGCCCTCTCACGGGTGAACAGTTCAATGTCCCGCTTCATTGTAGGATTTCTGCCATGTCTCTACTTTAGTTTGACCATCTCTGTTATTAAGTTATCGGATGCTAAATAAATAAGCCATTAGATACTTTACCGTTACTGCGCTCATAAAGAATGATAAGAATAAGAATAATGCGTATTGAACTGGTTTCTTGAATTAGTGAGTTTATTTAAGTTAGAGACCTTATTTTATCTACGGAGATCGGGGGCCTATAATGAGCCAATAAAAAAATTCCCAAACATTTTTTTAATTATTATTTGCTCCGCTAATCAATCACATCGATGGATTCCAGAGATTTTTCTCAAAAATGATGACTCCGTAACAGTCAGTGGGCACCACTTAACAGCCAATCAGAATTAGAATATGTTTCACATGTGATTTATTCAAATTTCGAGTGATTGAGTGACAGATGAAGGTTGTTTATGAGAAAATGTCGGAGAAGAAAAAGTTTGAGAGTGGCGCTCGGAAAAGGAAATTGTTGAGGGAAAAGGAGTTTCGAGACAAGCAGCTATTACAAAAAATGCTGAAGCTTACAGGTTATTTTAAACCTGTAGGCCAGGATGAGGAGGAAGGACAGATTATTTCTATACCGAGCGGCAGCGGTGCCGGCCGCGGGGCCTTGAAGCCAAGTAGGCCGTCTGGTTCTGATAGCGATGGATTAGCAGGAGAGGAAAAACAGAACTCCGTCTGTAGCCACATTCGCAGCTCAACGAGGCTCCCTCCTGTCAGATGGAGGGAGTAAATACAGCGGCAAGCTTTGGGACGGCCTCCCCTCTCTCCGGCAGAAACAGGAAATGCCGTAACTGTATGTAATAACGGTTTCAAATCAGGATCTCTTAGACAAAAAATGTAAATTAATAACTCAAATAAAACTCCAAACATCTTTCATCGTGATCCTTTTTTTGTAAAGCTCTTTTAGTTTTAAACCTGATGTTTATAAGCTTCTTAGTTTTTGCAACAGTCTGTAAATATACACAACTTTATCATAAAATGCACACATTTACCTTTTTCTAGACTAAACACAGGTATGATCCTAAGTTAAAACATATATGAGTTTATCATCAGGTTGTTAACATTGCAGTTTATCAGTGGATGTTTGCTGGAACTACTTGTTAACAGCTTGTTTCCTGACGGACACACACAGCGTGAAGACCGGTCAGGTAGAGAACGGTCTCAAGTCGGCACCAATGCAGACTCGCTGTTTAAGGGCTTAATAGCCCACTCCCCCTCCACACTCGTTGGTTTGGAACAGTCCTCAATATGGCGGACCCTCCGCGTGATCGCGCAAACGGAGGCGTAGGGTGTAGGGGCAGGGTGCGGTTTGGGAATGGGCCTATCTGTTGGAGGAGATGGAGCGGACGACGAGGACTTGCTACGTGGAGGGGGGCCAACGGCAACCGGACAAATACATGAGGGAGGCCCGATACGTCACTCATCTGGAGGAGAGGACCAGGCGCGCGTAGAGCAGAGTGGAGAAGTGCGATCACAGAGCCTGCCGAGGCTATAAATGACTTTGATTTGTTGTTTAAATAGGGGGCCTACAAAGCCCCAGGGCCTGATGGCAGGTTAAGGCGGGCTTGGTTACAATGGTCTGGTCAAACTACATTAGAACAGAATTGTCCCCATTTTGTCTTTAATAATTAGTAACATTAGATATTTTTGATGAGATATGGACCGCAAAACAAAGAATTTCCCTGGTTTTCATTTTTAAAATCAAGTCAGCGAATGCAAGTAGCCTTAGCTTATTTTGTTATGAGATGTGAATTACTGTTCAATTTAGTTGATGTAATAATCGTTTGGTTTCTTTTACATTAGAAACAAGTTACAATTTTCGAAAGGTCTTGTGTTTTTTTCGGGGGGGAGGCCCTTTTTCCAGTTTAGAGCAACAGCCCCTCCAAATGTCTGTGCACGTCCCTGGGCAAAACATGAACTCACCATAAACCTGTTGGCACAAACGGCTAAGTATTTCCTTAGTGATGTGAAAGTGTGCTTATGTCAACGACAGAAAATGTAAAAAAAAAGTCTAAAGAGGACAGAAGTAGAATATTAAAACTTCAGGCAACCGTTGGGGACAGGATAACCGTTAAGTCAATAAACCGTTAATGTACCACAAAACTAATCGACCCCAAACAGTAACGTTCAATGGTTTAGATCACTTTTAATTAACATTAGTTGGGATACACATAGGCTACTGTAATATATCTAATTAAATCTGTAAGAAACAAAATAGCAGCTAGTACAAAGACAAGGAGGAAGTCTGAAGTCCACTGTTGGCTAGCCCAACGTTAGCCTCTTAACCGTTAGCTTAGCATTATCAATTCGAATGTAGTTAGCTTAGCCAAACATAATTAGCTTATGAAAGAACCCAAAGTCAACACATTAACTCACAAATTACATATTAGCACAAGCTGCAAAGTGTTTAGTGAGGTGACGTTGTGATTTCGAGTAAATGATAAAACATTTTAAAGAGTCCTGAGAAGTAGAATATTAAAATATAATACAACAGTTGGTGTTAGAACCGTTGATGAGTCCAAAAACCGTTATTTCCACAAAACGAAGGGACACCAACACGGTAACGTTAGCTAGCTTAGATTACAGTTTAATAAACGTTAGTAAAGATACACTGGGCTACCGTCAACTAAGCAGTTACCTCTGGGAGCATCATAAAAGCAGCCTACCAAAAAAAGCAAAATAGCCTCTTCCCTGAAGTTCACTGTTGAACTAAAGCTATCCCAACGTCAGACTAACTGTTAGCTAAACTACCAGAGTAAGTCAAAAACCATTAGTTAGCTTAGCCAAACATTGCTAGCCGGCTAAGGGCACAACTCACAATATGTCTGTTAGCATAAGCAGCAGTTGCTTACCTTTGTGAAGTGAAGATTCAGAGAGAAATGCACCTAGAGTCCGAAGCAGCCAAAATCATGACAGAAAAATTCGGTGTTGGTGTGAAGAACATCCTCCAAAACAAACAAATGGACTCCTGAAGCAGCTTGGAGACGGTAGTAACATAATTCTTTCCTGTAAAGTTGTCTAAAGTTTTTAGTATTTCGCAAATAACTTTGGTGTTTCAGACGGTGGGAATTTCGTGTATCCACCTTCAACACCGCTGAAAACAGTGTGTGTGGGGGGGGGGGCGGGCATTGCTAGATTAGAAGAGCGGTGTAATTAAGTGTCGAAATCTCAAATGGACCAGAACATGAAAGAAAAGTCAAGCTGTACCTGAAACCCCACAAACCTAAGGAGTTCATATAAGTGAGCAGGTGTCAGTGTGGTAAAGATCTCTGGTCTTATTCAGTATTTTAGTCCGACTGACCTTCATCTGTGTCAATCTCTGCTTTAGTATCTGTTATTTTTTTATTTTTTTTATTCTGTGTGACAGGATCAAAGTGTTGTGAAGAGATTGTCATACACTGACCTCTTCAGGGTTCATGAGGGATTACACTTAGAATACAAATACAAATCACCTTGAGCTTTTCAAAAATCAGGATGTGTCAAAGTCAATATTTACTACAGAGGAAAAAAAGACCATCGCTATTAAGCAGTGATTTGGTCAGCCAGCAGTCCAAACACCAACATTATTACTAATAATTCACGTCACTCCAACCTTACAAACGTTTCCAATACATTTTCTGTAAATCAACTTATTGATTATTGGATTTTTAGCTATACTAAATTTTGGCTTGCTTGATTTTTAATTGAACATTTTACATGTACACTGAGATAAGGCTGAATAAGCTGCAATTCATATTTACATAATACTGTATGGACATCTGTAGAACAACATCACATCTCACAATTAAGAATATATAAAACAAATATAACCAATGTTTGCACAACACACATTTTAAAAGAGTAAATATACTATCATGATTTAATGTAATGCAATGTTTAACTTAAAGTGTTGTGTAGGGAGCAAATATTAAATACAAATACCAACAAGTCAATTCAGAAGGACATATTTGAGTCCCCTAAAATTAGTTGGCATGTTTCAGATTCACGTTTTAAACACAAAATAAATCAACTTAAGTACTTGATAAAAAAATATGTGTATAACTTATTATTTGTTAGTGAGGAATAAATTGCTTTCATGTCACTCTGAGACATTGTTCACATTGCTCTTTTTAAGGCAGAAAAAGGATCCACGACCAAAGCCTCACATCTGTGTGTGTGTCTCAGTGAAGTGTCTCTGACGCTGCAGGATGAAGAGGTGGGCAGCAGAGACGTCCCTCCCTCTGAACACCAACACCTCTCTCCCTTCTCCTTCCTCCCTCTTCTTTTCTTAGCTGTCACAGAAATAGCAGCAGTAGAGACACACACACACACACACACTCGCACCACACAGAGAGATGGAGGCTGAGATATGGAGGCGCTGGGGGGAGGGAGGGGGGAGAGAAGCAGAGAGACTTCAGGTTTTTGTCTGATGCTTTTTCACCGTGGGGACAGGGGGCCACGGTGATACAATCCTATAGAGCCGCTGTACAAAAACCTCCTCCGTGAACAGCCCCTGTGTTCCTGCTGCAGGCTCCCTGTGGGGGGGGGCAGGACGGATATCAAGGGTTCAAACTCACTGCACACTTTGGCAGTAAAAACACAACACATGTGGACAACATCTGCAGAAGAAATCGTTTTTAAATGATCTTATTATTTATATGTGGAGCATTTGGATGCCTCTCTTTCTCGTCTCGACAGAAACCTTGAACTTTATGACATTATGAATCCTGTCCTGCATGTCTGAGCCTTCCTCCTCCTATGGATTATCACTCTGAGTCTCAACGGGCTGATTCTGGAGAGTTTGGAGACTTTTTGGTCGAGGAGACTCTCAGTGTGACTCTGGAACTGAAGCTTACTTTGGAAAGGGAACGAAAGTCACAGTTTTAGGTAAGTAGCTTCTCTCCCTGCTTCAGTGTCATGCTACAAACGTAACATCGTTTTAATGTTGCTGTGAAAGTGAAGGAAAATACTGTTGTTGTGAAAGAGTCTATATATTGACCTGAAGGGAGAACACTGTGAGCTACACTGATCCTGCTTACTTTGGACAAGGAACCAAACTCACCGTTTTAGGTAAATATTCACTTTTACTCTACTATAAAATCGACATTGCTTTAAAGACTCAACAGAAGTATCGGTGAAAAAAAGACGAAGATAGTTTTGGTAGAGAAAGACCAGAGAGTTTCATGCTCAGTGTTTCTGCACTGTGACAATGCAAACGAGGCTTACTTTGGGAAAGGAACCAAACTGACGGTTTTGGGTAAGTCGATGATCGCTCAAATGTAACTAACTAAATGTGTAAAGCTTTATGTGGTGCGTGAAGACACTTAATACGTGAAGTTGTGCTCAGAGCTTTTTGATATCAAGCTTCAGCTCTGTGCCAATAACGAAGCCTATTTCGGACAGGGAACCAAACTGACTGTCCTCGGTGAGTAAGAGCTCTGCGTTTATTCTCATTAATTCACCTGCAAGAGAAATGAAACGTGCTAAAGCAGGGATGTTTTTACAGCGTTAACAAAACATAAAACTGTTTTTCTCAACAACCAGACTAGTGTGGAGAAAATGTTGGTTTTAGGATTTAAAATAAAATCCAATAAAGTAGGTTTAAAAGCAACTAAAAGCAACATTTAAAAAAAAAAGCAGAGTGCAGTTTTGAGCACGGATCAGGTTCACTGTGAATGGTGTGGGTGAAGCTTACTTCGGTGGAGGAACTAAGCTAACTGTTTTAGGTAAGAAATCTTTTTTTTTTAAAGAAATGTCAAACACTTAAGTCTCGTTTAAGATTTTTGTTCTGAAATGTTAAGCCTTATTTCGTCCAAGGAACAAACTGACTTTGTAAGTTAACATAAAGTCTAACGGGGTGGTAACAGAAATGACTGTAATGCATTCAACGTGTTAAAACAGGCTGTGGTAATAAAATAAAGTTATTATAATAGACACAAAAAGCAGAGTGTCGAGCGGTTTTAGACACTGACCAGGTTCACTGTGACTCTGGTGGTGCTTCAGAGGCTTACTTCGGTGGAGGGACTAAGCTAACGGTTTTAGGTAAGACTCAACACAAATTCTAGTAACAAATAGTTCGTCTTAAGTTATAGCTTACTATTTGTGGTTTTTAAGCTTAAATATTAACATAAAAACCGACTGCTCTAGTAACATAAAGTCAAAACGGGTTATTGAGAGGTTCCTAAAATAATATTGTAAAGAAAACCGGCTGCAGTTGTCGGTGAAAAGGTACGTTGCATTTATTACAAAACTAAAAGCAACGTTTCTAAATAAAAGCAGCAGGTCGTGCAGTTTTAGACACGGATCAGGTTCACTGTGACTGTTGCTTCAGAGGCTTACTTCGGTGGAGGAACTAAGCTAACCGTTTTAGGTAAGAAATGACATTTAAAAAAGGTTACTGTGTCCAAAAGTGTAGCTCAAATCGTTTTGTTCTTTGGCTTAAACACGAACGGAAAACATCATTTCAGTCGAGAAACCAACGTCTACTCATATCAATTCTTATAGCATTGTTTTGAGAGGTTTGTCTTAAACTCCTTGTAAAGAAAATAGGCTGTGGTTTGAAAAGCAAGTGGCATTTGTTATGAAAAAATGTTTTTAAAGTAACGCAGCATGTGGAGCAGTTTTAGACACTGATCGGGTTCACTGTGACTCAGAGCTCAGAGGCTTACTTCGGTGGAGGAACTAAGCTAACAGTTCTCGGTAAGAACATGTTAAAACTTTATTAAATATTTGTCAGTTTTACTTGAATTTAGTTTACATTTGTTCCGTATCTTTGCACTGTGACAATGCAAACAAGGCTTTCTTTGGGGTGAAGGAAGTCAAGACTGGTTTTCCATTTTCCTTTGCAAAGCTTTGTTTCAGGATCGATTCTTAAGGAAACGTAATGTAATTCTGTTAATAGATCATTAAATAGTGTTAAGATATGATGTTGTGAAGACGTTTCTGACACTGTAAAGAAACTCTAACGTTCGAAACAGACTAGTCACCAATGTGTTATATACTACTAGATCAAATAAACAAAACATATCCACAGAAAGCATGGACAGGTGATAAAAAGCGACAACAAGTCCAGAAGGTTTGGACTTTGTTGCAAAATATAAAATGTTTGCATGACAGAGAGAGACTAAAGTAGTTATTAAGTGAAAGAGAGTGAGACCGAGGCAGCAGGGAGAGTTTTTGTGACAGTGGAAAGTCTCTGTGCTCATACTCCGAGGCTTACTTTGGAGCTGGGACTAAACTCACTGTTTTAGGTAAGAAACGCTGCAGGAGAAACGTCTCTCAGAGCATGAGGAATACTTTATTTGCTGAAAGAAAGTAAGACAAATGTAAAAAATATGTTTTAAAACTTGTCTTTGGTCGTAGGAAATGAAGTATTCTGCTTTTAAAAAGTGCGAAAAGACGTTATGGTGGAAGTTTGTGCCACGCTGTCTTTGTTGAGCAGTAAAACAGCACAGCGGTAAATTTCCTGGCTGAGCTCCAGATTATTTCTCTCACAGCGACTTCTGATCAGCTCTGAGTTCAGTCAGGAGCTTTCTCTGGAGCTAAACTCACCGTTTTAGAGGATATATAACAACTAGTCAGCACCCAGTTGTTTCTTACTTTCAGGCTGTAAAAATAACTTAAATCAGGAACTAAACGATGTCAAGTTAAATGAAGTATCTATTGTACTTGAATGTGTGCATAATGGTTTAACTAACTGGGAAAACAGCGCAGACAGTAGCGAGGCTTCAGCGCAGCAGTTTTCCTGAAGCCTTGTTTCAGTGTGAACAACTACGACCCTGCTTACTTTGGCAGAGGCACCAAACTCACAGTGCTGGGTAAGAACTATTATAAAAATCTTTCATATTCATGTTTATTATCTGGGCTTTTCTTAACTAAAACCTGAGTATTATAGTTCAGGGTTGTTTTAATGTCTTGTTTGCTAATGTTCTGCAGCAGCATTGTGTTTCTTTGAGTCAAAGCGGCAAAAGAAAATGTAAAAATGTGAGATAAATCTACTTCCTCTTACAAAGATGAATTAAGAAGAAGATTTTTCAGCTTTAAAAGTGGGTTTTAGACATTTTCTCAGTTACTAAACAGATGGATAATGTAGATTTCCCTTCCATGCATCAAAACGTGAAAGAAAATGGAGTCTATAAGTAAGGTCATGTAATATAATGATGTACTGCTCAGTGTAGAACCTAAAAAAGCCCCAAAAACAATCAAAAGTTGGAGTTAAATTCAGCCGCTGTCAGTTTTTAACATGTGAGTCAGCGATGTGCTCCGGCTCTTACCCTGCTGAATTTGGAGAAGGAACCAAACTAACTGTACTTGGTAAGATTACTTTATATGTAATTAATAGTGGAAAGCGTATTTTGCTATAAAAAACAACCGAAAAATAAGTGTTATTTTAGACGTTGGCAGTTTTTGACATGTCAGTGAGCGGTGTGCTCAAACGCATATCCTGCTGAATTTGGAGAAGGAACTAAACTAACTGTACTTGGTAAGATCTCTGCAATAACTTTAAGAAACAACAACATTTACGTGAAGAAAATCTAAGTTTGATTCTGCAACCTGTCGGGTTTTATGTGACATTTCTGTTCAGTGTCTCTTTGTCTTCTTGCATTAAGATTTTGTATCTAATGCGCAGCTTTCATTTTGTGATTTCTGTCCATGTGCATCTGTTTTATAATCGTTAGTGCGATAGAGACTTCTTAATATCTGAAGCTGTTGGATTGTTAAGCACCTGCCCAAAGACTGCACATAGAATCAGCCGTTAGCTAAATCTGAAACCTGTTATTCCTGTTTGTTTAATAATGCATTTACAACATTCTCTGCAACATTTAGCTTATTGTATTTATTTGTTGACATGTAAGATAAGATAAGATGAACCTTTATTAATCCCCGAGGGGAAATTCAGTTGTTCAAAGCAGCAACAGGGTAAGCGTGAAAAAACAGGACAGCAAAGATTCACACAGATTAATCAAATCCAAAATAAATAAAATCAAGAAAAAAATTAAAAGACTATGAAATAGGAGATGAGTAAAAATAAGAGTAAAATAACTGTCAGCATATTTATATATTAGGTCATCTAAGTTATAAAGTACGTATATAGTTAATATGTATATTGTTGACTTCATCCGGATCAATTGCACATCGGTGATAATCTTGCATTATTCTATTCTTTTTTTAATTTGTTTTATTGTTTTATATATTTATGTTGCATTGTTGGAGGAGCTTAGGACTTAGAGATTAGATTGTCATATCACTGAAGCTACTGTTCATATGAAGCCTTTGAAACTTGAGTAAATGGGGTTTTCTATTTTCTATTCTGTTTTGACATCATGTATGAGGGTTTTCACTCTGTGGCTCTAAGTATGCTTTTATTGTCTCGTGCTTTTACATTCCTTTCTTCTTGTCCTATCGGTTTGGTCTAAATGTATTTACGCTGCTTTTTTATATTGATGTACAGCACTTGGGTCAACTCTGTTGTTTTTAAATGTGCCATAGAAATGAAGTTGGATTGGAATAAAGTCATCATTTCATTACTTTTTCCTTTGTCTCTGCAGAACCAGGCCATGATGTCTCTGTACCGACAGTCACAGTGTTCCCTCCGCCTGCAAAGGAGTGCAGGAACCAGAAAGACCGTAAGAGGAAGAAGACCCTGGTGTGTGTGGCCAGCGGATTCTACCCGGACCACGTCAGTGTGTCCTGGCAGGTGGGCGAGGGGGCCGTCAGCAGCGGGGTGGCCACCGACAGCAGCGCCCTGCGGGAAGGCAACACCTACAGGATCAGCAGCAGGCTGAGGGTCTCGGCCTCAGACTGGTTCACACCGGACCGGAAGTTCACCTGCAGGGTCAGCTTCTTCAACGGGTCACAAACCAGCCACCATGAAGGCTGGGTGGAGGGGGTCCAAGGTGAGGCATTCAAGTACTAAAAGGAATGAGTTTTTAGTATAAGGACATCCTCTGTCCCGTCCAATCAGACGGAGAATGAAGCGGTATACAAACAGTTTGATCCCAGCAGCTATTTGCACAAATTAACAAATCATAGGAGCGTCACACAGATGCCTATTTATTTATTTATCTAGGCCTAATTATGAATTTTGAATGTCCATGTTTGTACTAGTGTTTTTCTTTTTAAACGTTTTAAAATATTTTGAGATTAGACGGAGCAGGGTGTACTTTTATTAGAGATGTGTCTGTGTTTGTTTTTAGAGTGTGTCAGGATGGATCCCTTGTCTTTTTATCTGCAAACTAAATCTACCTACGGGTACAAATAAAGAACCTGAACCTAATCCATGTTGTTCTTCTTTCAGGTACGCAGGTAGCCATGACCAGAGGTAAATATACTGTAGCTCATTCAGTGCTTTCAGAAACACAAATATACAAGTGCGTCACTTTGTGTGTTAAGAGTGGTGGGGGCATCAGGGGGTCACATCGTTACAAAAAGATCTCATATGGTCTTCAACAATATAAGGCAATGTGATGGGGGGTGGGGGGTGTTTGAGGTCAGAGTACATGGTTACTAAGATCAGGGGAAAACAGGAAACTCAACAAACAAACTCAAAAGGAATAAATGAGAGGTTAAATCCTTTTGTAACTAATGCACACTGACTGGTTTGGATTCTTTTAAGTGAACATATCGACATTATATTTGTTGTGTTGAGTATCTTTTTTGATCAGTTTAATGTAAGAAATATTCAAAGTTACTGATCAGTGCATGCATGAGTGAGCCGGGGGGGGGAGGGGGGGGATTCTTTGAAGTTGAGGACATTTCACATTTATTCATTCTTTAGTAACATTGCATTTTACGTCTTCCTATTTTAGGCACATTTCTTAAAGCTTTTTAATTTGTAAGTCAACATTTCTTGGTGCAATCTTTTTACAAGTTGTTTTTTATTGTTGAAGTTTTTAATTGTTCCTGTGAGGGTCTAAGGACAGAGAGTCCGTACACACTTTAAATCCTGCTGAGATAAACGTGAAATCTTTGTGAGGAATAAAATGTGATTGATTGTACTCGTGAAAAAATAAGCCTTTTCTCCAAAAGTGTAAATGACACACATGCAGTAGGCTAGTACTCATGTATAATATCAACCATAGTGATGACATCTCTTCTTCATGTCTCTAAATATCTAAATGTTCCTTCAGAGAAATACCTGAAGACGACCCAGGCGGCCAAACTGTCGTACGTTGTGTTCATCGTGAAGAGCAGCGTGTACGGCGCCGGCGTGGCCTTCCTGCTGTGGAGGCTGCAGGTGGGTTCACTTCTGAATGAATCAAACAGGCTTTCCATTACGTGAATGAATGTAACTTAAAAACACTCCTCCTGTCTGTGTGCTGCAGGGATCAGCGGGGAAGCAGAACAACTGAGAGCCGAGGCCGGAGAAAGTAGATCCAGGGCATCAGTAATGCTTCTGTAAATCAAACGGTGTGAGAACATTGAAGTGATATAACCACAGGTCTGTCTGTCTGCATGCCTTTCTTCCCCTTCAACCCATATTCCTGTTAAAGCTAAATATGACATTGAAATACTTCAACATTATAAATTGTTCTTATACTGATTCTGTGTTTGTGTATCGCTTGTTCGCTTAATTTTCTTCTCAATAAAAACTCTTTCATCCAACCAATCATGAGCTTTCATTTCTCTACAAGACTGTTATTACATGGCTCTCATTAAGGCGCACCATGAAGTGACATGTTGCTGAAATCACAATATGGACCAGTGCGATATACAAATGGCAGGTAGCACAATGTACACACATATAGTAGGAGCACAGAAACAGTGTTCAAATTCTGCTTTTACAGATTTATTTTGGATGTGCGTACCTGGCAAAGGAATGTTATGAGTGTCAAAGGAATGTTTTAATGTAAATACATTCGCACAATAAAAGCTAAATATGTGTTTGTTACGTCCCAACTAGGGGAAGAGGAAAGCAACATACACCGGTTGGAATTTGTAATAATTATAAATAGTTTTATTGTATAACAGATAGAGAAGAATGGAAGGCCTGAACAAACAAAAGAGCCAAAAGGGCGTGGGTTTCAACGGGCAACCAACAAAGGAAGGACTCTAATAACGGAGCCTACTTACAAACAAAGAAATAGGTACTAAAGAAATAAATAGCAACAAAACAACCCATTAGCAAAAATACCATTTTTAATGAAGTAATTTGAAGATACAGACTTAAAAAACAATCACACCATGAAAATTGTTTATATTTATCAATAATAATGAGTTATAATTAAATAATTATCAAACCTTCCACGATCATGTCTCATATTGCAATAAAAACAATTGCAATGCGTACTTTGTTCCAGTGTTCATGAAGTTTGTAGTGGCAATTTCTTATGTTACTTTATATGGTAAAGCCAAATGATTATATTATGCTTAGAAATTGTATTGGAGCAACTCAACCTGTTGAACCACAAGGGAGCATCCCGCCAAGGTCGTACCTGAAGAATGCGGCCCTCCCTAAGGGAGGATTGTAAGATAATAGTTTTCTGTAGTTGTCTTATCTTTTACTTCCTGCACAGCAATCAGTCCTCTATAAAACACACACACACATTATACCCTGTGTGCACTCCTGCAGACTACTCCATACTCTGTGAGACATGTACCTTCGAGGCGCCTCGAATAAAGAACTTAAAAGACAACGCTGCCTGCTTTCACCAGTTTATTATTGATTACTCTCATTGTACATCTTTACAGTATTGACGAGTTTAGAATATCCACGACAAATTTCCAGAGGGTAAAACGTTATTTATATTCAGTGTATCTCTAAACAGGTATGCGTAATGTCATAACGGTGGATTTAAATACACAAAATAACACAGATACTTTCGGCAGTTGACCTAAATGATTGATTTGATATAAACGTCTCTCACTGATCGTCACTTTTTCCACAGAAGTATTTTTAGCTGCTCGCCTCTTTTCTGAGAAGTCGCTCGTCTCTCGGCGACATCAGGTGGAAACATCTCATCTGGTCTGAGAGGGGACTAACTCCAGTGACATTTGATCATATGTCATTGTTTGTTTTATTTATACATTTTAAGGAGTTCATCTGACATTATTCAAGTTGATGAAGTGAAGTTGGTGAGACTCTACGGACAAACAAGAAAGTTTATCTGTGCAATGGTCAATATTAAGATTAATTTGAAGGTTGAAATAATATAATAAGAATATTTCTGACAAAATGTTCACCAAACAAATTGCTTCCACTACAGATATAAGTAACACTGCATACAAGCTGATATTTTGGGCTATTTCTCTTCAAAATCCACATTTAGGAGTTTATTTGATTAACTTTGTCTATTTGTGTCAGCAGATTTCTCCTAAATTCACCAAAGGTTAGCATCACATAATGCCTCATTAGCATATTTAAACATCACATGTCAGAAAACTTGTATCATAAAAAATAATGGTGGCAACGTCAGTAATGAAGTGGGGAAGGTTCATGGTGATGATATCTAAAGCGGTTTACATTCTCTCGATAAACAAATACGTTTTTCATTCAGTTCAAACAGTGTCAGTATGACAGGAAGTGTGTGTGCGTGTGTGTGTGTGTGTGTGTGTGTGTGTGTGTGTGTGTGTGTGTGTGTGTGTGTGTGTGTGTGTGTGTGTGTGTGTGTGTGTGTGTGTGTGTGTGTGTGTGCGGTGCAGCAGGTGGAGGTGTTGTTGTGCAGAGAGCAGAGACAGGAAGTGGTCACAGAGCAGCAGATCTGAAACCTCCGTCTGCAGGAACACACAGCTGCACTTCCTGTGTAACTGAACACACACAGCTCCATCAGGCTGCTTTAGAAAACAGCTGTTCATGTCCTCTGCTGCACACATATGTAGGTTATTATATAGAGCACGTTTAAAAGCACAAGTTAAAGTGAGCAGCACGACATCCTGTAGATCACATGTGTCAAACTTAAGGCCCGGGGGCCAAATCAGGCCCTTGGTGGATTTAATTTTGGCCCGCAGGATAATTTCTAATTCCTATTAGATCTGGCCCGCCGGTATATTGCACGCACACCTTCACTCCATCCTGAGGGTCTCCTCAGCTCAGAGCCTGAGCCCAAACATTGATGACCTTGCACCCAAGATGAGATGCCAAGTATCTGAACTAGCATCACAGAGCAGCACACTGAGTTTAATGGATGTTTCCTTCTGCACTTTCTCTCTCACGACAACAGGGCATGTTTGGTTTCTCTTTGAGGGAAATAGTTTTGTTGAAGCTGTTGTTGGCCTGTGGGAAAATGTAATCATAAGAAATGACTCTGGAAAAGCTGCAGATAGAGCCATAAGAAATGAATGAACTGATTATTTAATGTTTAATGTTGTTTTTATAGGCAATCATTTAAGCTTTGTTAGTTCCAGGTTTAATATGTACAATAAGTTCATTTCAATAAGTTCTGCAATAAACATTGAACCAGTCCGGCCCTCCACTAGTACCCATTTTTTTATTTTGGCCCACTGTATATTTGAGTTCGACTCTCCTGCTCTAGGGAGTCAAATGAAATAAAAAAACAGAAACATGTTGGATACATGTATGAAGAATTAAATCATAATATAAAATACTAGAATGTTAAAAGCACTAAGAGGAAACAAAATCCCAAAATATATAGGTTTTAATTTATTTGGTAGAGAATGAGAGGATGCAGATTCAACTCTAAAGTATGACTGAATGCGTCTCTAATCAATAGTAGTGGAGGAAGTATTAACGTTTTTTACTCGAGTAAACGGTAGTATAATTACTCTGCTACAAATTGAAGTGTGCAAGTAACTCAAGTTATATAAATAAAAAGTAGTGTTGTAGGTCTCGGTGAAGGTGGTCTTGACTACAACACTAGTAAAAAGTGTTTGCCTCTGATATTAGTAGTGTAGAAGTATAAAGTAGCAGCAGAAGTGAGCAGTGTGAAGAATACCCGACTAAATACTTAGTTACTTTTCAACCTGTAAATATAGACTTTGTCAGTTAAAACCACAACACACAAACGTTCTATTTTCTCCGAGTGTTTCTTTAAAAAAACATCCGAGTGATCACTGGAGTCACAAACAGGAAAGTGTGTGTGTGTGTGTGTGTGTGTGTGTGTGTGTGTGTGTGTGTGTGTGTGTGTGTGTGTGTGTGTGTGTGTGTGAACTCAACAGAAACTGGTCTAACATCTGTCAGCTGATCATCCTCTCGCTGCTGCAAATACTCATCTTTAGTCCTTTATGATCTGCTTTCATCATCCAAGTTCACCTTAAGATCCCTCTCATCACATAAACAATAAAGCCTCCAACAACACCAAACTTACCTTTATATATACACATAAATATATCTATATATAAAACTAATACGTGCTGTTTTACAAGTAGCTTCTAAGTGACATGAAGTGTTTTTCAAACTTGTCCTGAAACCTTGGTAAGAAATACGTTTTTGAAAGTGTCTTTTGATATTTTACGAATAACATATCTGCAAACAAATAGTATCAAAAACATGCTCACGTCATGCCATGTGTAATATGAACGTATATGAACTGTCTTTTTTGTTATTTGATCTGTGGTAACATGTGGAAGTAAAGTCTTACCTTACCAAAGCTTCTGTTGGTTGATAGATCCTCAAACTATGAGCTTTTTAATGAATGAAAAACAGCCTGAACGCTCTGAGAGAAATTCATTTGTCCATTTAATCATCAGTGTGCCTCACCAGCTGCCTGATGGTCCTGACACACCTGGAGGTGAGGAAACACACCTGAGCTGCTGATGATCTGAGGAGAGGACTTTCATAGTGGAAAAACTCTGCTACAAGTCAAAGTACTGCATTTTAAATCCAACTTAAGTCATGTGCAAAAGTTTTAGCTTCAGAATAAATGTAATGTACCAAGTGTGCTAATTACCGAATAACATATAGGATTTTTTTTATATTAAAAATATTAATTTACCTTAAGTATAGCCTATAACATCATTCATTAGTTGACTTTTAGAGTTTTTATGAATCAATATTTTAAACAATATTTCCCTTTGTCTTAATAATAATAATAATTACAAAGTAGCAGGAATTGGAGAATACTCAAGTACCTCAAAAGTGTACTTAAGTTCAGTACCTAATAAAATTAAAATACTCTCCACCATGGCTGATATAAATATATAAAAAGGAGAACATGCGAGAGAAAAACATGGCATAAAAACATATAATACATTAAAACACCAGCATGCGTCAGTAAATACACTTGAAATATATTAAGGTAAGTCATGTAATGTAAACGTTAGCAAGTATATAACTTACTTTGTGACGTTGAGCGCCCCCTTGTGTTGCCAACAGGAACATCACGCCACACATGAACACAAACCAGCAGGAGTTTTTATCAAAATATTATTTTATAATCAAATAATTACATAAAAATAAAACATCACGGAGAAAATACAAGCCGTTATCAGTGAAACTTCAAAAAGAGCAGTGGTCAAAACAACAGACAGCTGGGAGGGAATACATGTAATAGTTCTCTAGAAAACAGAGAACATGCGGAGTGAATAACTTATTTCAGAGAGGAGGAAAGTTTCAACAGACTTTTACATTTACACACATTTAATTTAAAGCCACATTTTGTTATTTAATCATTAAAAATGTATGTCCTGCCGAGGGTTTTGCACCTACGTATATGAGACTCTATTTAATGAAATACCAGATTTATGAATGGGACAGTATATTTGGGAAGAATAAAAACAAGGAAGATGATGATTGTGCAAACTGTGATATAAATACTATGTGACTCCAAATAACGAATAAAAAAAAGAAAATATACGTTTTTTTATAGTCAGTGTTTTTGCAGCAGTGCACGAACAGACTCCCTGAACTTTGAAAACAGTAATCCGTCCTTTCTTCTCCTCATGTGATCCGCGTTAGCTGCAGATAGCAGTGTTTCGTTAAGTCCCTTTTGGCAGAAGTTCAGTGTTTTTAAAAAGCAGTCCTCCTCTTCATCCCCCAGTGTTTCACAAAATGTTATTGTTTAAGGCTTCTGTGGTCAGAAAGATAGAATATGTTGACCTATTTGATTTGTTGTGTTTGGGTAATTTGCCTCCCATTGTGAATGTGTTTGTAGATTAGAATGACATTGGTTAGGGGTATAAATAGTGGATTGTCCTATGGGGAGGGGCTTAACATGTTTAAATCCCTGGCCACAAGTGATTTGGGAGTTAGTCTGACGGAGGCTGTATAGCGGAGAGTTGTATGTCCTCGACCTATACATATATTGAGGTTTTGTTTTCTTGATGTAAATCCTTGTTACTTTGCGTTTTTCAGCATTGTGGGCTGTTAATAAAAGCACCTAAGGACCATTTTTGCGACTGGCCATCCCCCTTCTGACACCATATGTTACAAAAAGGTTGATGGAAAAAACTAGGGATTAAATAAACTGGCTAGAGTCACAAAAAACCTACTACCAAATATCTCGCCTGATTGTTGGCACTTGACAATCACCTTCACTGAATTTTACTCAGGTGTAACTAAAGTCTGGTTTAAGGGTTATTTATATTTAACATCATTAATCCAAATCTGTAAAGTAACTAAAATAAATGTAATGGAGTAAAAATACCAGATTAACTTTAAAAAAGCCCTCAGGATTATAAAAGACCCCCATCGCAGTCTGCTGCCGTCTGGCAGGCGGTACCGCAGCATCCGGACCAAAACCACCAGACTCAGGGACAGCTTCATCCCACAGGCCATAAGACTATTAAACACCTGAACTTTAAAACAACATCCATAACATTCACCCGGCTGCTACTTAGAAATTACTGATCTAATACTGTATATCATATTCCAATCACTTGTATATAGACCCTTATTGCACTATTTCACTTTTTACTATTTTTCTTTTTGTATTTATTTGCACTATCTTTTCTTTCTGTGTATCTGTTTTATTGTGTTGCACTGTTGGAGGAGCCTGTGATCCAAAGGGGGGGGGGGGGGGGGGTAGGACACGTTCGATTCCTGTTTTGGATTATGGAGTGAGAGTGTGTTGGTTTCCAAGCTGCAGTGTTCCTCTTCTGGCTCGGGGGAGAGAAGCCCAGAAATTCCTGAGAACCTGCCCCCGAGTCTGTCCCTCAGCCAGTCACGATCTTCGGAGGTGTGCTCTCTTGTAAGCGGGTTAAATGAGCTATTGGTTGGAGGAAATAGCTTGGCTTCTTCCAGAGACAGGGGGTGTCAGTGCAGCTGAAATTGTGGATGGCAAAGATGGCTAATGCAGCCGCATGACATTTCCATTCTCCACGTGGGCATTCAAATTTTGTGGAGAGAATTCCCTCTTCTCTTGTAGATACCTTTGGTGGTGGGATTGTTTTATTATTTAAAATATCATTTTTGCATCAAAATATTAATATAAAGATATTTAGAATATTAAAATACAATAACAATAGGTGTGTCCTATGTAGCAAGTGTAGTTATTTTACCCAGGCAGCATTGATTGTGAGTGATTTGGTCACTTGACCTGGAAGGTGTTGAAGCAATATGCTCATTTTCCAATAAAAATATTAATATAAAAATATTTAGAGTATTAAAATGCAATAAACAGAGGTGTGTCCTATGCAGTAAGTGTAGTTCTTTAACCCAGCATTGATTTTGAGTGATTAGGTCACATGACCTGGAAGGTATTGATCAATATGCTCACTTTCCCATACAAATATGAATATAAAAATATATGGGAGTATTAAAATGGAATAAAAAGAGGTGTGTCCTATTCAGCCAGAGTATTTCTTTGACCCAGCGCTGATTTTGGGTGAATCGGTCACATGACCTGGAAGTTATTGAAGAAATAAGCTAATTTTTCCATCAAATTATTAATATAAAATATTTAAAATATTAAATTGCAATAAAAAGAGGTGTGTCCTATGCAGCCAGTGTAGTTCTTTGACCCAGCATTGATTTTGAGTGATTAGGTCACAAGAGGGGAGCACATAACACTAATGTTAAATACATGAGTTATTTAAACATCATGTCATCCAGGAATAAAGCAAGATTATACATCTATGATTTCAAGGATATGTTAGATCATGATGAATGGATACCTTTATAATATATGGACACATCTGTTTTATTTCTTGATATCTTTAATAATAACTTGTGTTTATTAATAATGTATTTCTTTAACAATATCAGTAGATTTTATTTGAAAGGAACATGAAGATGTGAGGCAGGATAAAAGTTGAAGGAAAATCATGTGACAGCTGATGATGTCAAACTGGTTTGACTGAACAGCCTGTTGATATGTTCCACCCTACTTTGACTCAAATACAACAACCATTTCCTTCTTGAATGTATTTTTTGAGCTTTTGACGATATAAAACACCAAGAAAGATGAGATTTAAAATAAAAATAATGTATTTAACCTCTTTCTTCAACATATCTCTAGGTAGGTAGGTAGGTAGGTAGGTAGGTAGGTAGGTAGGTAGGTAGGTAGGTAGGGAAGTAGGAGGTAGGTAGGTAGAATGGGAGGGATGAACCCCTCTTTAATGGTCACACATGCAGAGCACACAGCACACACAGTGAAATGTGTTCTTTGCTTTTAACCCATCCGAGTCCCAGGAGCAGTGGTCCCATATATTCATGTACCTCAACAACTCTTGTATTTCCTCTGCAGAGATGCATCAGTAAATCAGTAAATGCTTCTGTACATGTTGAATACCTGCAGTCTGTATCTCTTTACACGTTGTAGTTATAAAGTTGAAAAGCGTCTGGACTCAGAGATGATCATTCATGTTGTACAGTGGAAAGCTGTTGTGAAGCAGATCAACAGGCTGCGCAGCTTTAGTCTCAGAGCTGGAAGATGGATTATGTTGAGTGAGTGACAGGCCGTACAATGACTGTTGTGCAGTGTGTGGATCAAAGACAAAGTTCACACAGAGGTTCAGAGGTATTTGATCTGAGCATTTCATTGGAGCTCCTCGTCACGTTGAAGGTTTATGGAAAGTGTTCCTGTCTAACAACATGCATGTCTGAACTACTCTCTCTCTCTCAGTGCTCTGGCTCTGTGTCTAATATTGTTTAACTTTGTTTTGTGTGCACTCAAGTTACTGCTACAATAACACTACATAAAGTGATTTAACAGTATTTTCAGGAGACATGTTATTTATGTTTAGAGGCTGAAAACACAAACTAAGATAATGAGAAATCTGTATTTTCTTTAAAGAATTTGAGGCTAAATACATTTAACTTTCGTTTCCTGAAAATCCAGTTTTTAAAAACCTTTTACTCTCCTATTTATACATTCTAAATATATGTAAGACTTGAACTAAACATGCATTGTTGTTTCAAAAACAACTAGATCAGGGGTTTTCAAAGTGTGGGTAGGTGAGCCTCCCCTCAGAGAACAAAAGAACAGCCTTGCCACCCCTCCCAATTATTATTGCTGTTATTATTATTATTATTATTATTGTTGTTGTTGCTATAATGCAGGGGCATTCAATTGCATTTCAAAGAGGTCCAGTAAGAGAAAATGTAATTAAATGCTCTGTTTTCGCTGTCTACCTTCCGCCATTTGAAATTACTCCGACTGTTTCTCTCCTCTTGTCGTGTCTCTGTGTTTGAATCTATCGTGCTGACCGCACCGATTTGATTGGCTGAGTAGCGTCACCTCCTTAAAACATTAAACAATAACTTTTTTAAACCTTTTTATTTTGATGTTTTAAACACATTGTATAAAACTCCCCCACTACTTGGACTATTCCTTGCACCCCTCTAGAATAAGCCCGAATGGTCTCAACCATATTGCATCAGTAACTTGCACTTGTTATTATAACAAGATCGCAAGGACGCTGGTAGCGATCGGAAAATTGAGTGTTGTTCAGTTTGTGTGTTGTGGAACATGCGTGTCCGTGCATGAAAATATACCACACACCCAATTACAATTGCATGTTCAATTCACTACCCTAGAAGTTAATACAGTTGTTAAAGTTGGAACAGCCTGTGGACAGCCGTTCTTCTTTGCATGTCAGTCGCCGACACCTTCTTACAGAGGACAGGCACATCTAGCTGCAGCACGACCCGTAGCCTATAATATTTCTGCACGCCGTGTTCTCAAGACATTTTTTTTTTTAACATTTTCAACATGGTGGATAAATCCTTATATGCTCCCGGTAACACACTGAACGTCAACTTTGCCTCCTTATTACACTCACCCCTACTTTAGTGGGAACAATGAGTCTGCGTCTTTGATGCACACAGGAATAAACGCAGATCATACTCTGGCTGCAGCCTTGACCGGTACTTGCTTTTGAAGAGCATTCAGGAGCACATCTCCTCTCTGTCACACAGTATCTCTGCTGTTGAAGAAGAGCTGCAGAAAGACAACGGGCCCTTCCTCAGCAGTTATAAAGCCACTCAGAGCAGAGCCAGAGTCCAGAGCTCACTGTCAGACCCACAGCTGCTCTCAGGAGCGCTGACAGATGTGGCCAAACACCTGGGCAACCTGTCCTTCAGAGTCTGGGAGAAGATGAAGGAGCAGGTCCACTTCAGTCCTGTCATTCTGGACCCAAACACTGCAGCCAGCAGTCTCTATCTGTCTGATGATCTGACCAGTGTGAGACATGGAGACAAAGATCAGCAGCTTCCTGATAATCCAGAGAGATTCACTCACTATGCTACTGTTCTGGGCTCTGAGGGCTTCAGCTCAGGGAAACACAGCTGGGAGGTGGAGGTGGGAGATCATCCTGATTGGAATATAGGTTTGGCTAAAGAGTCAGCTGACAGGAAGGGAGATATAGGTGCCTCACCAAAATATGGATTCTGGTGTTTAACACATCGCAGTGGAAAATACTCTAATGGTGCTGGTGAGACTGTCAGAGTGGAGAAGAATCTCCAGAGGATCAGAGTCCAGCTGGACTATGACAGGGGGGAGGTGTCCTTCTACGACCCTGAACACATGACTCCCATCTGCACTCTCAGAGACACTTTCACTGAGAAACTCTTCCCATTGTTCAGTATTAGAGAAGCTGTTGATGCTAAAACTGCTGATATCAAAATCTGTCAAAGTGAGATTCCTCTGTGATGCTCAGGAGTGTTGGTTCAGACTTTATTCTGACTTCACTCTCCGTCTACATCTCTTTGAAATAATCAAGATAAAAAACAACAGATGATAATCAGAATTTAATTGTAGTCTATTAAATGTCTTAATGTTCAAAAAATGTGATCATGTTTTAATTATACCTCATTCACACCAACGGTGTTTCAGGGCCGGTTCGGAGCTGGAGCTTGAAAAGCACCGGGTTTTCCTGTTCACACCGCAGCGGAGCAGCCTCTTAGCTCCAGAATCCGGTTCATTTCAAGCACCAAAAAAGTGTCCGGCTAGAGCAAAAGCACCACATACGTTACGCTTACGTCGAGGCGGGGGCAGGGGCAGGGGCGGGATCAACTCCTGAACAACAACAAAAAGCCAGCATTGTATCCAGTTTGTACACAACGATGGAGAAACTTAACAAGCAGCAGTGGTCCACTGAAGAGACCAGCTACCTACTGGGAATCTGGTCTTCCGAAGAGGTGCAGAGGAAGCTGGAGCACAATCGGCCATTGTTGTTGTTGTTGTTGATGTCAGCTGTTAGGGGTTTCCGCGCGGTTTGGCTTCATGAAGCAGGCACGCAAACGGTTACGTCATGACGCAAACTATGACGCAATGACGCAGCACCAGTCGGACTCTGGGCAGTGTGAAAAGAGCCGGGGCTAAACCGAAGAGCCGGTTCTGAACCTGAAAAGCTCCAGCACGGAGCTTGAACCGGAGTTGCGTTGGTGTGAATGAGGTATTACATCTCCCTGTGTCACATTTTTTCTCTCCAAAACATAGAAGTGAAGAAGTGTGGGCCCACAGCTGAGAGGAGATACAGAAAGGCTGGCCCAGTGTCCTCTGCCATGGCGGGGAGATAGAAAGTCTTCAGGTTCAAATCAGAGACAGTGATCATACGGCTGTCTTGCATCTTTAGATAAAGAAGTGTATTGCTTGCCCTGTCTACACTTGGAAAGAGAGAGGCAGTGTTTCAGCATTGATGATGAAATATAACGTACATTTTGATCCCCTCTTCTCCTCCAAGATCCAACAATCTTTCAGGGTCAGACATCCAGTGCTTGAATTGGGCCGGTACTCACCGGTACGCAGTACCGGCACTTCTGATTTTTACCCATGTGGTACCGGCATTTTACTGAGTACCGGCACCCGCCGGCAATATACGTATATATTGTAAACGCAACGCAGCGCAAATGTGGGTCTGACTCTGCCTCACAGAGGGTGACTGGCTGTCTACATGACGTGGCCTGCCGACATTGCCACTTTCATACAGATCATACTAATGCCCTCGATTGGTCTCTGTGTGTCATTCAAGCTCGGGAGGGTGTGTGTTGGTGTATGTGTGGCGCGAGCGAGCGAGAAAGCGCGCGCACCGGTTACGTGTATTGTTGTTAGCATCTGGTGCTAGCTAGCTGCGCTAACGGATATAAGGAGCTGTTTCAACAACAAGGTGGAGGGAGAGTCCTTTGCTGTCAGACTGAGAGGCTGAAACTACAGCTCTGGTGAGGTAAATGACTCTCTGAGTCTTTAGATAGTTAACTTAGTTTAAGTTATCTCAGTGGGTCTCAAACGGTTCGGTCACCATTTATGTAAACACATATTTCCATTTGAGGGGGTAGTGATTAGTAAAATATGCATGAATAGTACAAACAAAATGTTAACTAGGTGAAAAAAGGTAAGATAAACTTGTTGAGAGCTAAAACTAGTCTTTGCTGTTGCCTCAAAGAGGAGCAGGGGGGAGAGGAGGGAGACAGGAGAGGCCGATTCAGGAGCCCAGACACACTCACAACTATAAATGAACCAAAAACAAATAAATAAACAAGTTTCAATGTTTTTTCATATTGGATATTGTATGTTATTGGTTATGGCCATGTACTTATGATTTTATGATTATTTAAATGTATACATTTTTATTTCATATGGGTGTAGTTTCTTTATTTCCCCCTCAAAATGCACCAGATTGATGCATTTAAGTCCAACATTTAAAAAAAAATCTCACCGGGGGAGCATGCCCCCGGACCCCCCTATAGGATTTGAGGCCCGGCCCCACTGTTCCCAAATAGATTTGCAATTTTTTTTAAATAGTAACCCATCTCCATATGTTTCTTTTGGGGTAGTAGATTTAAACTAGAGGGCTATCACTTTGTGCAGCAACGCTACTGACAAATAAATCCAGCAAAATGGCACAAAAAACTGGTAGTGGCCTCAGGGACGAGGAGTCATTTAACCAGCCAGTAGGAGTCAAGCTTTACTTTCTTTTATATCCATAAAGAAAAAGTAAATCTGTTTACAGTTGTTTCATTATGGATGTTGAGAGGTATCCATATATCTCTTCATTTTGCTCTCAAAGTGCACCAGATTGATGCATCTAACTTCAATATTTTAAAAAAAATGTTCCCGGGGGAGCATGCCCCCGGGCCCCCCTAGACTAGAGGGTGTCAGGTCCACTCCCCACTTATAAAAATAGCACTTTACCACTGCACCCCCTCTAATCTCAGATGCACCCTGAGTGATTTTGTTTAAGTACTGTGAGCCTTTCTAAAATATACAGTAAAGAGACAAACCCACCAGCATTATAGGATATACTATGGCTTTGTGCCAAATACTTGTTGCTGATTTAGAGTACTGGCACCTTTTTTATTCTAATTCAAGCACTGCAGACATCACGTCGGTTACCTGCAAGTTTCTTTGATTCTTTGATTCTTACAATGCTCATTAAGATATTCCTTTACATTGAGGAGAAGCCCCCACTATGGTCCCCAAGCTCTCAGTAATAATACATCTATTCTCCATAAAGTCCTCAAGATGTTGAAGGGTCAAACTGAAACTTGTAGACAATGTTGGGCATGGAGGGACGAGGGGACCTCAAAGAAAGGTCAGTTCTCATCCACCAAATATCTGCTGCCTGACGGAACTCTTCACAGTGGACGCTAGGACCAAAGTGACGGTGGACTAATGGTGTGTGGTGAGGCTCTCTTATATTCATCTCATTCATAAGTCATATCCAGAGGTGGAAGAAGAAGTATTCAAACACCAGAGTGTAGGAATACTATGTTACAGTAAAAGTCCTGCATTACAAATGTTCCTCAAGTAAAAGTAGAAAAGTATTAGCATCAAAATATAGTTATACCAAAAGCAAAAGTCCTTATGATGCAGATTTAATTTTTTTATGCAAAAATATGTTTATCCTTGAAGTAATTTGTATTTACTTTAGTGTAGTTTGTGAATTTAGTCCAGGTCCAGACAAAATACTTATTTAAGTGTTGATTATGTTCTCCTTAATCCAAATCTGCAAGGTAACTTAATGTAATTCATACATGTAGCGGAGTAAAAGTACAATATTTACCTCTGAATTGTGGTGGGGCAAAAGTAAAAAGTAGCATAAAATGGATATACTCTCGTAAAGTACACAAACCTCAGAATTGTAGCTTAGTACAGGGGTTCCCAAACTTTTCAGCCCGCGACCACCAAAATAACAGTGCCAGAGACTTAAACTTGGGCCTGCGACCATAGTTTTACTATATTTTGTTTTGAAAATCCACAGCGGAGGTTTGTGTCGTAGTAGCCTACTACTACATGCGGTGTATTTTGCATTTCTCTCAGTAGCCAACGATCTATAAATGCAGTCTACATTTCATAAGAGGTGTAAAACCTGTGAGCATTTTAAATCGCATTTGAACTAAATGCTTATATAATCTGTGGTTGTATTTGTATTGTTGATTTATTGTGTGAACGAGGCGATATAGAGAAGGTGAAGTTGTCATTATTAGGCTGTTATGTACTGTTGGAGTGGTAAGCAGTAGGGATGGGAATATGAAAGCAAATGTATATTCGAATATTCGAACCCCCAAAAAACGGTTAACCGGTTAACCGAAATGTACATATCCTATAAAAAAAAAAATTGTGTAAAACTTTTTTTCCCCAAAAATAAATAAAAACAACAGTTTTCCCACCTCTTTTTTCCATAACTTTTGGAAAAAAATAAATAAATGTTCAAATAAGTATAGAAACCAAGTCAAATTAATCAAATGTATTGAACTGGTGATCACAGTTTGACAGCTATACACTGTCAGTACAGCACAGCCGTACAGCTTTCATGTGCGGAGGCGATTCACAATCAGGCCAGCTGTAGAGAAAGCCCTCTCAGCTGGAACGGAGGTTGTCGGTATAGCAAGGTATACAGTAGTATGTATATAAGTTTAATTTGGCATAGTTTGCACTCTACACCGCACTCACTAACCTGGTCGAAATATTTCCACACATTACTCCTTTTTGACGCCATGTCTGTTGTGTAGGACTCTTCTTAGAGTGTAAATAATTACCAGACTGGTAAAATATGTTGAATACCGGCAAAACAAAATCTCTCCTGTCAAAATGTCTAAGTACTTTGCCGCCACACACGGTTGCCAAGCAGCGCTTATTGTTGTTTAGGCTGGCCACTCATGTGTCGCGAGTGTTGACAGGGGACGGGGGAGCACGCTCATGAACTGTTAGCGCCGGAACCTCGCAACGGCTGCGGAGCGCATTTGGGCAGAAGATGAGGTTTGAGTCTGCGTGATCTGCGTGTAGGGAGGGGCAGCAGCCATATCATTAGCTAGAACTATCCAACTTTCTGATGGATTTGGAAATAAACGCGAGTGAAGTATAACCGGACGTGAGAGAGAGAGATCAGCAACTGCAGCTCTGCCCGCTGTGAGGGACCGGTGAGCGGAGCAAAACACACCTTTAGACGTCACTTAACACATTTAGCTATGGCGCTGTCGTATACATTGAATTATTCAATTTGATAATTTGCAATCAACTTAGGCATCCCTCCCAAAAGTTAGAGCCAGTATTTTGATTTGATAAGAAAGGCCACCTAATTGTGACGTCTGTAGTCAACGCACTATAAAGGACTACAATTCCCACGGCGCCTGTGCTAAAGCCACAGTGATGGGCAACCTGTTGAGAGACGCCGTCGAGGAACAGTTTTTAACCGTTACGTAACGTACTCGTACCGTACAAATAGATACAAACCGTACAAGTACCATTTAAGTTGTGAAGTTATAAGCATTATCACGAAAGAAAGAATACCTAAGTTGTTTGTTTCATTTGAGTTTTGCCTATTTCTTTTGAATATTGTAAAGGCCTATTTTTCTTTGTTGCATGTGCAAAAGTTTGTTATTTTATTTTGAGCAAACACATCGTAACATCTTCTAAACCATCGGAGGCCAAGCAACACTTCAAACTGTGAGTAATTTAAGGAAAGAAACGAGTTAAAACTGTCTGTTTAAGGCGTCTAGTGGCTTGATGGAAAAACAAGGAAGGAAGCCACGACAGTTAGTTTGACCATTAAAATGCGTTTTGATGTCATTTGATGCGAGAAATATGAGTTGTTATTTCAGATTATGTGTGCAGTGGATGTACATGATCTTTAGTTTGCTAGTTATTACGAAGATTACTTCAGGAAATTGTGTCCATACAACATTTTCATTGTTACCAAGGTGGTTGCCATAGGGACGCTGCTAGATACGTTATTTTCCCCTGTGCAATTCTCCATTTACTCAACAATAACACATAATTATCCTTGTGTTTATTTGTTTGATTAATAAACACAAGTTGGAGTCCGTCAGGACCGAGGGTCGGAGCAGCTCATTTGCTTTACAGAATATTACACCCGAAATTAAGTATTCTCTCCGCTTCGCTTGACAAACCCTGTGATAGTCCTCAAGCTCTGTGATTGGAGAGTGTGCTCCGAGGGTTACGCCGAGCGTCGAACAGCACTTGAAATCTGATGGAACCACGGCAGACTGTCCAAAACTGGATTTGAACGGGTCCACCCCGTCCCCCCTCCCCCCTCCCCCCTCCCCCACCCCGTCCCCAGAACTACACATGCTGGCTATTGTGTTTCGCAACATGTTCTCTATCTATGGCACGTCTCTACTGGGAGTTGTAGTTTTAAAAGACGTTTTCGTATTTCCCATAATAAGAAGATGCCAGTATTAAACTGTGTACATCCCTGGAGGTTTAGGGGATAGGAAACACTCACATTTAAAACATATAATTAATAAATGGGTGAAAATTGCTTGTGCCCATAATGGGTAGCATTAATATATACCCACATGACAGCTAAGGTCAGAAGAGCTTTATTTAACAGCTGGTCTTATGTCTGTGACCCCTCCTGTTGTTAATTGATAAGCCTGAAACATGCACTTGTCAAGGTTCAGAGGCACATTTTGCAAATATGGTAGTATCCATCGATCATCTTAAGATAAGATATACTTTATTGATCCCAAGTTGGAAACATTTGCGTTACATCAGCATGTGTAACAGTTGTAAATATGCAGTGGTGTTTATTTGTAAATCATTTAGTATAATCACACAAATTCTGTGTTTTATATTTAATAATTCTGTGTTCTTTATTTATTGATTGTTCAATACCTGACAAGGCCGGAGATGAAATATCTACATACATCTTATAAGAGTATAATACATAATGTATAATATCAGTTAAAATAAGTGCTTCAACCTAGTTAAATTGCTGGAGGTATGCACAAATATTGATAAATGTCTTGTAACGCACTATTGAGGAACCTGCGACCCAAGTTTTTCATTCATTGCATAACTACACCGTTTGTGAATATGACATGTCAATAAACCTTAGAAAATCTTGAAATCTTGAAAGGGATGTGCAAAATAGTCATTATATACAGTCTTTAATTATCTATTAGTAGAGAATAACGAGTAATGAATATACTTTATAGGGATCCTATTCATATCTAATAATAAAAATAATGAAATTCAATAACATGCTTTAACCACCAGGTGTCCCTTTCTATCAGCTGTGCACCTTTATGGTGTAAATACAGCCTATCTACCAATTAGATCAAATATAAAAGTCAGCCGAATTAGTGTTGATCCTGCAAAGAGACGTAGTGTGTGAAAAGAAATGTAAGATGTTGTTTAATTGCTGATATATTTATGATCCACGTCACGTTTTCAGTGTTAGCGGCAGTTCCTCATGTTTGTCTAGAAGTCTTCTCATCAGGGCTCTATAAATAGAGAACTACAGCAGATATGTAATATTTAATGCAGCCGAACCGTGTATTACAATGCCGTTATGTGATGACTTTCAAAGAGAAAAGTAAGCACACTCGGAATAAAGTATTATTTTATTTTTAAAAAATGTTTTCGGTCTGTTTCCGGTATTTGTTAATGATGATGTGATGTGAGATGTGAGACTGGAATTGCACAGGGGAAAATAACGTATCTATGCCACAATTTTAGATGCGGATTTTGTAAACTAATACGTTTGCGCTGTGGACCAACACTATACATTGACGGGGAAGGGGGTCGCAATAAAGATAACACCATTAAACAGTTACACAACATAACATAAATAATATTGATAGCAGCGTCCCTAGCAACCACCTTGGTAACAATGAAAACGTTGTATGGGCACCATTTCCTGAAGTAATCTTCGTAATAACTAGCAAACTAAAGATCATGTACATCCACTGCACACATAATCTGAAATAACAACTAATATTTCTCGCATCAGATGACATCAAAACGCCTTTTAATGGCGAAACTAACTTTAAAATAGGCATTTTACACCGAGAATAAAACGAAGTTCGGCCATGTTTTGTTTTTCTGTAGGGAGACATTTGAAGATCACGTGACATAGACGCCAGCCATTTGAATGAATTGAATGCAGTTGGAGGTCAACCAATCACAGAGCTTGAGAACTAATCACGGGGCTTGTCAAACAGAGCACATGGTGTAGTCCTAAACGATAGCTGGGGATTCTGGGTAGTGTAGTTTCTTCTGCCATCCTTTACTCCGAAAAAATATTTGTTTCTCCGAATCGAAGGGGAAAAATACAAAAGCATTGCACACAATTTAAACCAATCAATCTTGTGTAATTAACAAGGATAATCTGGTGTTTTTCAGGTGATGAGTAGTGCAGATATCACTGTAAAATCAATCGACAGTAAGGGGAATACTTACTTCCGGTTGTACAATTCTCCGTTATCCAATGGGAATGGATGCTCAAATTGCCTTTAAGGCCAGCCGACACAAACGAATGCCGTGCTTCCATGAGCGTCAAATCCCGCCGCAGATAGGAATACATTGCAATCAGTTGAAAGCTATTTGCGTCCCTTTATGAAGCTGAAGGAGCCTAGGAGCGTCACAACTGCACGCCACGGGACCCTGACCAAACGTCGCTCCTGGACGTTTATGGAGTGAGAGTTTGTTGATTAAACACAATGCTAGTTACTACAAGCTATAAAGTAGATTTTAAAAACGTTTTATAGAATAAAAGCTCCCTGCTGGACGTTGTAGAAATGCGTGTGTGCACCACGACAAAGGAGCCTCAATCACTTTACATTGGGTTTGTTTGGTGGTGCAGACACGTAAATGTTGCAGAGTTTGTGACTCCACCACGCACTGCGGTGTGAAGGAGTCGTGGTGGAGTGATGTAGTTTATAGAGATGTAGAGATGTAGTTTATAGAGATGTAGTTTATAGTTATGATGTGGTGTTTTGTAAAATGTTGTTTTGACTTGCACTTCAGGGCCACCGAAGTCGGGAGACCTGTTAACTTATTTCGGCAAATTACTCAGACCTACTAATTGACCTAACAGAAGTTATTGAGTCTATGTAAGTTTACTGCTTGGCTCAGATCCACCAACGTCAGCAAGATCTCACCTCTATTAACTCCCGAAGAACCAAGTTCAATTAACTGCTGTTTCAATTCAGACGGCCCGCTAAATCTGTTTCAGCGATCCCGAAGGATTTTGGTATCAGTAACGAGGTGTGGCCCTACCTAAGTGTGAGTGGGGCAGATATGCATTCTTACCTTAAATCAGGAGAGGAGATCGCAGATGTCTTTTAAGTTGTCCCAATCCAAAGGGTGGGATCAGTTTATTTGAAAAAAAATGGTCCACACGTTTACAGGGTTTTTACCTTCTCTCGTTACAACATGACAACCCTACAAATCCTATGATGCTGTGATCATTTTCTAATATGAAACCTTAATTCACCGTTTCACATTTATTACCCTAAATTGTAACTTCAACTGCCCAATTCAGTTGTGACATTTAAAATCGTCCGACAGAATTTAGAGGCATCTCCTCATAAATGGCCGGTGATAATAAAAAGCACATTCAAACTTTCAATCAACAAACCAATTCTTATACACACCTATGTCCAGCATGAATTCAGAGGACCATCCTCATAGGTGGCTGGGTTATAATCATTCAACAAAGAAGTTCACTAAGCATTTAACAAAGAAATTCGATAGATATTTACCAAGTTTGAGAGAACCTTACCGAAGAAAAACCCAGCTCTCCAGGGAGTGAGCTTCACCAGGAGAGAGCTACCAGGGCAAACCCCCCCCCCCCCCCCCCCTCTCGAGAGTTTGCTCCCTCTCAGCCAGTGTTTTTATGCTCAAAACAGGACAGAAAAACCTAAAGACACCTCCTCCATACCCATATTTGTGGAAACTGGGCATGACCCCTAATTTGCAGGACTGAAAAATATTATTCTCGGCTATGGAATAAACACCTTTTTGGGGCCTCAGTTTTTCTCGAACAAGTCCGGAGCACCCCCCCCCCCCCCCCCCCCCCCCCTTTGTGCACTGCTGTGAGAGAAGAAACTGTCTCCCCTCTCTGATCAGTGACACACATAAACTATACTAGGCCTTACACTCAACTTAACACACCACTTGAGTTTTGGATATACTGTGATTATAGAAAAACATAAAATATAATGCATTTTCATTGTGGGTTATACATGAATATATTTGATTATATTTGATTATAATTAACTTTCGTTTTAAGTATTCAACCTAATATGGAGACCTCAACAGTCTGCACACAGTTAATTTAAAGCCAATGGGTCTTAATTGGGGCTTCTGAAATTATGATCATGTTTTAATTACAGGTGGTGGAAAACATCCTTCTGTTTCTTAGCTAGGATCAAGGAAGGACTCTAACAAGTAAAGAAGATAACACAAAAAAAACATTCATTTCCAGACCTGATCCACCACCTCTTTGAACATTCTTAAAAGTCTAATGAAAACCCCCGGCTTGTGTTCGTCACTTTGTGTGGGACTGGATTTTCCCTCCTAAAATGGCTCATTCAGCCCTCTTGCGTTTCTGCACAGTGTCCTGCCACTGCTTGAGGTAAATCCACATGAGCCTGCCATTCTGCCTCTTGTCACTGTTTAGCAAGTCAGCACAGTGCGTATCTCTTCTAAAAATGTCATTAAGACCATACTCTAGGTTCAGTTCTGGCAGGACAGGGTCGTTGACGACCTTAATCAGCATGTTCTTCTCCATCTCCAGCCGCTGGTCCCGACGTTGGGTGTAGGAACAGTAGACATGCTGGCGCTCCAGAAGCTGATGCTCCAGCTCCTTCAGAGTGGCTTTGGCTCGCTGGGACTGGCTGAATTCAGGCTCCTTGTAAGAAAGAAGACAGTGTTTTGCTTAATGCAGGTCCAAAAGGAAATAGCACAGTAGTGGAAATAAACTGCAAGACAAGATTTTACCTGTAGCTGTTTCCGTTCTTCCATCAGCAGATGGCTCTGTGAGACCATGGGCTTTTTGAAGCCTTTCACTCTCTGCATCTCCTTCTCCAACTTTGTCTCCAAATCGCTTGTTATTATTGAAAGGTCTATTTTATTCTGAGCTTTGACCTCCTGGATCTCCCTCTGACACCACCTCTCCCAGATCCAACCTAAAAGGCACAGTGGAGGTTGAGAAATGATTTAAATAAATAAGATAAATGGAAACTATCTTAAACTCAAGCACCTTTTTCTCAACCAATGGAATTATCTGAAGCTTGTGATTGCTTTCTAGGTTCGAGAAAGTAAGTACAGTTAACATATCTTAAAATAAGAATGCATACAACAATGTAGACCCAAACATACTGGCTTTAATAGATGAGATATTAAATTGTCTCTGGTAAACTAGATGTCTTTGTGTCAATTTAAAGTCATAATATGCAGGGATACTCCATTTCTGTTTGTCTTCAAGTCAGATTGGTAATTATTAGTCATGGCAAAGAAGGAGAATATATTTTAATTGCTACCTAATGACATTTGATAGTTTGGGTTTTCGAAAGCTCAACCAGCTTTGTATGAGCACATTCAATACCTCAACATTACATCATGTAATGTAGTTTAGCTATTTCTGTAACCTAAACACAGACACACTCTGATGTAACTTACGATATGCAGCCAGTCCCAGCATTGGGACCAGCAGCCGGGCGTAGTTCCATTGGTCGCCATCACCGGCCCCCGCCCCCCCTCCTCGGGGCTCTGGCTCATTTTCCCAGGGGTCATTCTGGTTGCTCATTGAAGCTGCTGTCACAGACACAGACACACATGAAGGAAGACCCACACAGCATAGACTCCCCTGAATATGTATTACAATTAATGTTTGCATGTTGAAACACAAACTGGTGCCCCTGAAGTAGCAGTGTCCCTTTTGATACACTGCCACACTGCTTTAATCACCTACTCGCTTCAATTAGCTTGTTAGCATTCACCGAATCAGTGCATACAGGCGGCTATGACAAAGCCAGTCTGACATGGCTAAGCTTGAAGGTTCATGCTAGCTAGATTATTTAATACAAATACATTACAGGACATAATAGTCTTGTAGGTCCGACTACAAGTCGGCAAACTTCTGTTAAATATTGTTGCTGTGTCTCACCTTGAATGATAAGTCTAGGTCACTTATACATGTGTTCCAGCACACCCTGCTTACACAAGTTTACTCGTTAACAGTCCATCTATACCGACCGGGGGTATTTCGTAGGAAGTTACTTGATTAAAGATCACTTTAGCCTAAAGTGATCTTTAATCAAGTAACTTCCGAAATAAATAAATAAATAATGATCTAGTTGTTTTTGAAACTATATTTTCAGTTAATATCTTACATATATTTAGAATGTATAAATAGGAGAGTAAAAGGTATTTTTAAAAAACAGGATTTTCAGGAAATGAAAGTTAAATGTATTTAGCCTATCTACCTATCTATTCCTTTGATAACAGATTACTGGAGGAAACAAGTTTGTCTCATTTCAAGTCATTTCAATTACAGTCATTGATTAACCTCCATCCTGCCAGATATCATATTGTTTATTTCAATTAAAATCTGTTGATGTAGTTAAAAGAAACATAAAGATATTTCAGCACTCAGCAACTCACAGTCTCTCCACTTCTTTTCTTTATTCTCTCCAAGTGTGTGTTTCCCAGCAGAGATCTCACCTCCTCTGATGGCGTCTTCAACAATCTCTAAATCTTCTTTGGTTCCCTCCTTTATACAGTCTCTGGTTTTCTCTCACCTCTGTCACAGGATGAATGATCAACAGCAGGAATGCAGTTATGTCATGTATTCACCAGCAGAGGGAGTCAGGATGTCTTTCAGAGGGAAATGCTCTTTGGTATTCAGTTCAGGACGATGACTTTGTCTAGGTATCTGTTGGAAGACAAACACAAGAGGTTAAATACATTCTCTTTATTTTAAAGCTCATCTTTCTTGGTGTTTTATATCGTCAAAATCTAAAAACTCATCAAATGCATTCAAGAAGGAAATGGTTGTTGTATTTTAGTCAAAGTAGGGTGGAACATATCAACAGGCTGTTCAGTCAAACTAGTTCTACATCATTTGAATATTTTTCTTTCAGCCGCTGTCACGTGAGTTTCCTTAAACTTTTATCCTGCCTGAGTTCTTCATGCCTTCTTTGATGGCAAACGCTGAGGGTTTATTTGGAGCTTTGGCCGGAGAATTCACAAAACATGTCACGGGTCACGGTTTGACTTCACGGTTGAGATGCCACGTCAATTATCCAGATCTCTACCCCAGACCCATGTATTTAGCTAGTTCGGAGAGAATAATCAACATTGAGCATAACAAGATAGAACTATAACACCTCTATCAGCTGACGCCAACAGGCAGGAACAGGAAGTCAAAACACTGAGAGCACAGCAGCCAGGGTTAAAGGGTGGCTGTGCTCAGTCAGGACTAACTGATAAACTGGATCACAGTTATGGGCCTTGGAAAATATTTCCCCAACACAAATGACCAATCAGAACTGAGTATTCATCTTAGCCCTGTTCATATCTGTTTTATTGCAGTAGCTTTGAACTCAACATTTTTAAGCGTTATGATTCTCCATAAGAGTTGGAGTATACAGTATTTATATTTAGAGTCACACAAACACAACAGTCTGGAAGAGCACATGTTTTAGGTGTCTTTTTACGTTCTTTGTTTTCATTGCAAAACCCCTCAAAACTTGAAATACTTAAACCATATATCAGTTTGTTATGAAAGATATTCAGATAATAATGATGCATGAAGAAGCAACCAACAACGTCAAAGATGATTCACTTACAAGACTCACTTAGGCATGCACACATTCTCAACTCAATTGTAGGATTTGATACATGTTTTACATGTAAGGATACCAAGTAAGGGGCAGCACATGGTCTGGCACCATGCATCACATATTCATACAAAGTTTACATAATCCAATTTACATTAAGTTAACACTAAATGCAACAAAATCTGCATTTCTGAATGCACTGATAAATGATTAGAAATACAAAAACTCACTTCGTTATATCTTCATTCCAATGGAAGGAGAATCTATGGCAGTGTGAGACAGATAAAGCACTTGTTGAACATTAAAGCGTTTAAACATGTCACAGTAAAAGCACTAAATCCAAATATGAACCTGAAATAAAAATAATATGTCCTCTTTAAAATTACAATAAAGAGTCGAGCTTTTTCAACAATTTTAAGTGAAATAATTCTAATAATATGATTAGTAAATTAAGATGGGCCTTGTGCTTTCTCCTTCCTTCACGGCCTACAGTCGTGTGGATTTAGAGGACATCATAATGAAGTCACATGATCTATCCGCTAGGGAGGGCGGGACCTTAAATGAGACAGGTGGAAACTAAATATGAAAGTTTCAAATGACCAAACAGAGAGAAATGGGACGGGTTGTTCCGTTGTTAGTACGTTACCTTTGTAAAAGTGACGCGTCAACCAATCAGCAAACGAGAGGGCTATCAGACTGAGATAACCAATGGGAGAAGCTGAACACCAAGTGAGACTGCAAAGACCGGGGAGGGCGGGACCCTAAATGAGACAGGTGGAAACTAAAGATGAACTCTCTCCATGTGAATTGTTAGGAACCAGAGCTGTTGTTCAGTTTTCATTTGTTTATCGTGTTTTATCGGTCAATAAAAGTCAAAGTGGCTCAAATATGTTCAATTCATTTTGTGAATATTTCTTCAAAGCATGAGAGCAAACTTAATTGTATTTTGAACATTTATCTCAGTTAATGTAGAAATCATAATCCTGATATAGTCTAAAGTCTATCAACTCGAGTGTATGTGTTTTTCTTCCTGACACTTTCTCACTCTGATTTATTCATATCTTCACCCTCTCCTTGGTATCAAGGATCACACCACATGAGTTCATTTCAACACTTTTTGGATTTCCTTTTTAGAGACAAACCCCTGCAAAATAAATAATGATCTAGTTGTTTTTGAAACAACAACGCATGTTTAGTTAATGCCTTACATATATTTAGAATGTATAAATAGGAGAGTGAAAGCTTTTTAAAAACAGGATTTTCAGGAAATGAAAGTTAAATGTATTTAGCCTCAATTTCTTTAAAGAAATACAGATTTCTCATTATCTTAGTTTAATTGATTAACCTCCATCCTGCCAGAAATCATATTGTCTATTTCAATTCAAATCTGTTGATGTAGTTAAAAGAAACATAAAGATATTTCAGGACTCAGCAACTCACAGTCTCTCCACTTCTTTTCTTTATTCTCTCCAAGTGTGTGTTTCCCAGCAGAGATCTCACCTCCTCTGATGGCGTCTTCAACAATCTCTAAATCTTCTTTGGTTCCCTCCTTTATACAGTCTCTGGTTTTCTCTCACCTCCGTCACAGGATGAATGATCAACAGCAGGAATGCAGTTATGTCATGTATTCACCAGCAGAGGGAGTCAGGATGTCTTTCAGAGGGAAATGCTCTTTGGTATTCAGTTCAGGACGATGACTTTGTCCAGGTATCTGTTGGAAGACAAACGAAAGAGGTTAAATACATTCTCTTTTTTTTAAAGCTCACCTTTCTTGGTGTTTTATATCGTCAAAATCTAAAAACTCAAAAAATGCGTTCAAGAAGGAAATGGTTGTTGTATTTGAGTCAAAGTAGGGTGGAACATATCAACAGACTGTTCAGTCAAACAAGTTTGACATCATTTTCTTTCAGCTGCTGTCACATGACTTTCCTTCAACTTTTATCCTGCCTCACGTCTTCATGTTCCTTTCAAATAAAATCTAGTGATATTGTTAAAGAAATACATTATTAATAAACACAAGTTATTATTAAAGATATCAAGAAATAAAACAGATGTGTCCATATATTATAAAGGTATCCATTCATCATGATCTAACATATCCTTGAAATCATAGATGTATAATCTTGCTTTATTCCTGGATGACATGATGTTTAAATAACTCACGTATTTAACATTAGGAACAAACATGGAGACACTTTTCAACCTGACACCAACTCACCTCACCTGATGTGACCTTATACAGTTATTTGAAGTGACCGAGGAAACTAGCATTCACTCTCACACTCTGCCCTCTAGTGGATGATTAATGAAGAGCAGCTTAAACAGACCAACAGGTCCAACCATCTTTAATCTCCTCTCACATTGAACTACTGTAACAGTGAACTCTTTTGCATCAGCAGCAGAACATCAACAGGAAACATGAAACCCTCCTGATGAAACCTGTCTCCACTGAACCTCCTCCTTGTTTTATGGTTCCAGCTTCACTTCAGGATGATCCAGGTGAGACCACTGACACCGGCTGCTCCGCTCTCCTGGGTCAAACCACTGGGTCAGCATGAAGATCTTCACCCAGCAGCTCCACTCCAGAGGTCACAACATCCCAGAGATCCAGACCGAAACCAGCTGCCACATCAACGCAGAGTCCCATCACTACAATCCCCGTTGTTGCGATCTCCATATCAGGTTGAATAATTAAAACGAAAGTTAGTTATAATCAAATATAATCAATTATATTCTTGTATAACCCACAATGAAAATGCTTCATATTTTAGGTTTTTCTATATTTACAGTATAAACAAAACACAAGTGGTTTGTTAAATTGAGTGTGAGGCCTAATGGTTTATGGGTGTCACTGATAAGGGAGAAGGCAGTTTCTCCCTACAGCGCTGTTTTATGGCCTCAACATAGAGAGGAAGATCTGGAGGTTGTAAGGAACTCTCCCAAAGCAGGCTACCCACCCCCACCCCAGTACAAGGGGAAGAGTTTTGCTCTCAACAATAAATAAATCAACTCTTAACCAAGTCAGATTTCAAATAGCCATAGCTCCAGTTGTTAAGAAAAGAGGGAGATTCAAAAAGTTATAATTTTAACACCAGAACAAAAAGATCAATATCAAAAAACAAAAGAGTATGTTGTGACCCATTCTAAGCAATTAACAATGCGAGATAAGGAGAAATCTTTGAAAGTTAATCTAACCACGAATGATTTAGGAGGAGGTGTGGAGATAAGGAACCAAGGTGATAAAACATCTGTGCTGTTCATGTCCATGACTTGATCAGGAACAGAGGAAAAATTATCTCCTGAAGAGAAGCATCTTGCACTTGAAATTCAGATTTTATACAACCCTGAGGGAAATGTCTCGAGGTACCAAAATGTGCATATACACTCCTTATTCTTCAATATCTGAAGCTACTAAACAAACTGTTCAGGGAGCAAAAGCAATGATGAGTAGATAGGGAAAATGGCAGATGATGATGTCTGATCTAGATGTGGAGTGTAGATACCCTCAGGAAGTAAGCCACAAAGGGGAAACAATGAAACCCTTACAGAAAACTGCTGCACCAAAAATAACTTTTTTTTTCCGAAAAAATATTTGTTTCTCCGAATCGAAGGGGAAAAATACAAAAGCATTGCACACAATTTAAACCAATCAATGTTGTGTAATTAACAAGGATAATCTGGTGTTTTTCAGGCGATGAGTAGTGCAGATATCACTGTAAAATCAATCGACAGTAAGGGGAATACTTACTTCCGGTTGTACAATTCTCCGTTATCCAATGGGAATGGATGCTCACATTGCCTTTAAGGCCAGCCGACACAAACGAATGCTGTGCTTCCATGAGCGTCAAATCCCGCCGCAGATAGGAATACATTGCAATCAGTTGAAAGCTATTTGCGTCCCTTTATGAAGCTGAAGGAGCCTAGGAGCGTCACAACTGCACGCCACGGGACCCTGACCAAACGTCGCTCCTGGACGTTTATGGAGTGAGAGTTTGTTGATTAAACACAATGCTAGTTACTACAAGCTATAAAGTAGATTTTAAAAACGTTTTATAGAATAAAAGCTCCCTGCTGGACGTTGTAGAAATGCGTGTGTGCACCACGACAAAGGAGCCTCAATCACTTTACATTGGGTTTGTTTGGTGGTGCAGACACGTAAATGTTGCAGAGTTTGTGACACCACCACGCACTTCGGTGTGAAGGAGTCGTGGTGGAGTGATGTAGTTTGTAGAGATGTCGTTTATAGAGATGTAGTTTATAGTGATGATGTGGTGTTTTGTGAAATGTTGTTTTGACTTGCACTTCAGGGCCACCGAAGTCTGGAGACCTGTTAACTTATTTCGGGAAATTACTCAGACCTACTAATTGACCTAACAGAAGTTATTGAGTCTATGTAAGTTTACTGCTTGGCTCAGATCCACCAACGTCATCAAGATCTCACCTCTATTAACTCCCTGAAGTACCAGGTTCAATTAACTGCTGTTTCAATTCAGACGGCCCGCTAAATCTGTTTCAGCGATCCCGAAGGATTTTGGTATCAGTAACGAGGTGTGGCCCTACCTAAGTGTGAGTGGGGCAGATATGCATTCTTACCTTAAATCAGGAGAGGAGAGCGCAGATGTATTTTAAGTTGTCCCAATCCAAAAGGTGGGATCAGTTTATTTGAAAAAAAATGGTCCACACGTTTACAGGGTTTTTACCTTCTCTCGTTACAACATGACAACCCTACAAAACATATCATGCGGTGATCATTTTCTAATATGAAACCTTAATTCACCATTTTACATTTATTACCCTAAATTGTAACTTCAACTGCCCAATTCAGTTGTGACATTTAAAATCGTCCGACAGAATTTAGAGGCATCTCCTCATAAATGGCCGGTGATAATAAAAAGCACATTCAAACTTTCAATCAACAAACCAATTCTTATACACACCTATGTCCAGCATGAATTCAGAGGACCATCCTCATAGGTGGCTGGGTTATAATCATTAAACACACAATTCATCAAACAATTCACTCAGCATTCAACAAATCAATTCTCACCAATTCTTATACACCTATGTCCAGCATGAATTCAGAGGACCATCCTCATAGGTGGCTGGGTTATAATCATTCAACAAACAATTCGCTCAGCATTCAACAAAGAAGGTCACTAAGCATTCAACAAAGAAATTCGATAGATATTTACCAAGTTTGAGAGAACCTTACCGAGGAAAAACCCAGCTCTCCAGGGAGTGAGCTTCACCAGGAGAGAGCTATCAGGGCAAAACCCCCCCTTCTCGAGAGTTTGCTCCCTCTCAGCCAGTGTTTTTATGCTCAAAACAGGACAGAAAAACCTAAAGACACCTCCTCCATACCCATATTTGTGGAAACTGGGCATGACCCCTAATGTGCAGGACTGAAAAATATTATTCTCTGCTATGGAATAAACACCTTTTTGGGGCCTCAGTTTTTCTCGAACAAGTCAGGAGCCCCCCCCCCCCCCCCCCCTTTGTGCACTGCTGTGAGAGAAGAAACTGTCTCCCCTCTCTGATCAGTGACACACATAAACTATACTAGGCCTTACACTCAACTTAACACACCACTTGAGTTTTGGATATACTGTGATTATAGAAAAACATAAAATATAATGCATTTTCATTGTGGGTTATACATGAATATATTTGATTATATTTGATTCTAATTAACTTTCGTTTTAAGTATTCAACCTAATATGGAGACCTCAACAGTCTGCACACAGTTAATTTAAAGCCAATGGGTCTTAATTGGGGCTTCTGAAATTATGATCATGTTTTAATTACAGGTGGTGGAAAAAATCCTTCTGTTTCTTAGCTAGGATCAAGGAAGGACTCTAACAAGTAAAGAAGATAACACAAAAAAAACATGCATTTCCAGACCTGATCCACCACCTCTTTGAACATTCTTAAAAGTCTAATGAAAACCCCCGGCTTGTGTTCGTCACTTTGTGTGGGACTGGATTTTCCCTCCTAAAATGGCTCATTCAGCCCTCTTGCGTTTCTGCACAGTGTCCTGCCACTGCTTAAGGTAAATCCACATGAGCCTGCCATTCTGCCTCTTGTCACTGTTTAGCAAGTCAGCACAGTGCGTATCTCTTCTAAAAATGTCATTAAGACCATACTCTAGGTTCAGTTCTGGCATGACAGGGTCGTTGACGACCTTAATCAGCATGTTCTTCTCCATCTCCAGCCGCTGGTCCCGACGTTGGGTGTAGGAACAGTAGACATGCTGGCGCTCCAGAAGCTGATGCTCCAGCTCCTTCAGAGTGACTTTGGCTCGTTGGGACAGGCTGAATTCAGGCTCCTTGTAAGAAAGAAGACAGTGTTTTGCTTAATGCAGGTCCAAAAGGAAATAGCACAGTAGTGGAAATAAACTGCAAGACACGATTTTACCTCATGTAGCTTTTTTGCATACTGAACTTTGACCTCCTGGATCTCCCTCTGACACCACCTCTCCCAGATCCAACCTAAAAGGCACAGTGGAAGTTGAGAAATGATTTAAATAAATAAGATAAATGGAAACTATCTTAAACTCAAGCACCTTTTTCTCAACCAATGGAATTATCTGAAACTTGTGCTTGTTTTCTAGGTTCGAGAAAGTAAGTCCAGTTAACATATCTTAAAATAAGAATGCATACAACAATGTAGACCCAAACATACTGGCTTTAATAGATGAGATATTAAATTGTCTCTGGTAAACTAGATGTCTTTGTGTCAATTTAAAGTCATAATATGCAGGAATACTCCATTTCTGTTTGTCATATTGTCAAGTCAGATTGGTAATTATTAGTCATGGCAAAGAAGGAGAATATATTTTAATTGCTACCTAATGACATTTGATAGTTTGGGTTTTCGAAAGCTCAACCAGCTTTGTATGAGCACATTCAATACCTCTACATTACATCATGTTATGTTGTTTTGCTATTTCTGTAACCTAAACACAGACACACTCTGATGTAACTTACGATATGCAGCCAGTCCCAGCATTGGGACCAGCAGCCGGGCGTAATTCCATTGGTCGCCATCACCGGCCCCCGCCCCCCCTCCTCGGGGCTCTGGCGCATTTTCCCAGTGGTCATTCTGGTTGTTCATGGAAGCTGCTGTCACTGTCACAGACACACATGAAGGAAGACCCACACAGCATAGACTCCCCTGAATATGCATTACAATTAATGTTTGCATGTTGCAACACAAACTGGTGCCCCTGAAGTAGCAGTGTCCCTTTTGATACACTGCCACACTGCTTTAATCACCTACTCGCTTCAATTAGCTTGTTAGCATTCACCGAATCAGTGCATACAGGCGGCTATGACAAAGCCAGTCTGACATGGCTAAGCTTGAAGGTTCATGCTAGCTAGATTATTTAATACAAATACATTACAGGACATAATAGTCTTGTAGGTCCGACTACAAGTCGGCAAACTTCTGTTAAATATTGTTGCTGTGTCTCACCTTGAATGATAAGTCTAGGTCACTTATACATGTGTTCCAGCACACCCTGCTTACACAAGTTTACTCGTTAGCTGTCCATCTATACCGACCGGGGGTATTTCGTAGGAAGTTACTTGATTAAAGATCACTTTAGCCTAAAGTGATCTTTAATCAAGTAACTTCCGAAATAAATAATGATCTAGTTGTTTTTGAAACTATATTTTCAGTTAATATCTTACATATATTTAGAATGTATAAATAGGAGAGTAAAAGGTATTTTTAAAAAACAGGATTTTCAGGAAATGAAAGTTAAATGTATTTAGCCTATCTACCTATCTATTCCTTTGATAACAGATTACTGGAGGAAACAAGTTTGTCTCATTTCAAGTCATTTCAATTACAGTCATTGATTAACCTCCATCCTGCCAGATATCATATTGTTTATTTCAATTAAAATCTGTTGATGTAGTTAAAAGAAACATAAAGATATTTCAGGACTCAGCAACTCACAGTCTCTCCACTTCTTTTCTTTATTCTCTCCAAGTGTGTGTTTCCCAGAAGAGATCTCACCTCCTCTGATGGCGTCTTCAACAATCTCTAAATCTTCTTTGGTTCCCTCCTTTATACAGTCTCTGGTTTTCTCTCACCTCTGTCACAGGATGAATGATCAACAGCAGGAATGCAGTAATGTCATGTATTCACCAGCAGAGGGAGTCAGGATGTCTTTCAGAGGGAAATGCTCTTTGGTATTCAGTTCAGGACGATGACTTTGTCCAGGTATCTGTTGGAAGACAAACACAAGAGGTTAAATACATTCTCTTTATTTTAAAGTTCATCTTTCTTGGTGTTCTATATCGTCAAAATCTAGAAGCTCATAAAATGCATTCAAGAAGGAAATGGTTGTTGTATTTGAGTCAAAGTAGGGTGGAACATATCAACAGGCTGTTCAGTCAAACTAGTTCTACATCATTTTCTTTCAGCCGCTGTCATGTGAGTTTCCTTCAACTTTTATCCTGCCTTTGATCTTGATGCCTTCTTTGATGGCAAACACTGACGGTTTATTGGAGCTTCGGCCGGAGAATTCACAAACAACACTCCAAGACTTGAAGTATACAGTATTTATGTTTAGAGTCACACAAATACAACAGTCTGGAAGAGAACATGTGTTAGGTGTCTTTTTACATTTTCATTGCAAAACCCCTCAAAACTTGAAATACTTAAATCAAATATCAGTTTTTATGAAAGATATTCAGATAATAATGATGCATGAAGAACCAACCAACAACGTCAAAGATTATTCACTTACAAGACTCACTTATGCATGCACAACTTTTCAACTCAATTGTAGGATTTGATACATTTTTAACATTTAAGAATAACAAGTAAGGGACAGCACATGGCCTGGCACCATGCATCACATATTCATACAAAGCTTACATAATCCAATTTACTTTAAGTTAACACTAAATGCACTCAACAAAATCTGCATTTCTGAATGCACTGATAAATGATTAGAAATACAAAAACTCACTTCGTTATATCTTCATTCCAATGGAAGGAGAATCGATGGCAGTGTGAGACAAATATAGCACTTGTTGAACATTAAAGCGTTTCAACATGTCACAGTAAAAGCACAAAATCCAAATATGAACCTGAAATAAAAATAATATGTCCTCTTTAAAATTACAATAAAGAGTCAAGCTTTTTCAACAATTTTAACTGAAATAATTCTAATAACATGGTTAGTAAATGAAAATGGGCCTTGTGCTTTCTCCTTCCTTCACGGCCTACAGTTGTGTGGATTTAGAGGACATCATAATGAAGTCACATGATCTATCCGCTAGGGAGGGCGGGACCTTAAATGAGACCTTTGGAAACTAAATATGAAAGTTTCAAATGACCAGACAGAGAGAAATGGGACGGGTTGTTCCGTTGTTAGTACGTTACCTTTGTAAAAGTGACGCGTCAACCAATTAGCAAACGAGAAGGCTATCAGACTGAGATAACCAATGGGAGGAGCTGAACACCAAGTGAGACTGCAAAGAACGGGGAGGGCGGGACCCTAAATGAGACAGGTGGAAACTAAAGATGAACTCTCTCCATGTGAATTGTTAGGAACCAGAGCTGTTGTTCAGTTTTCATTTGTTTATCGTGTTTTATCGGTCAATAAAAGTCAAAGTATCTCAAATATGTTCAATTCATTTTGTGAATATTTCTTCAAAGCATGAGAGCAAACTTAATTGTATTTTGAACATTTATCTCAGTTAATGTAGAAATCATAATCCTGATATAGTCTAAAGTCTATCAACACGAGTGTATGTGCTTTTCTTCCTGACACTTTCTCACTCTGATTTATTCACTGATCATATCTTCACCCTCTCCTTGGTCTCAAGGATCACACCACATGAGTTCATTTCAACACTTTTTGGATTTCCTTTTTAGAGACAAACCCCTGCAAAATAAATAATGATCTAGTTGTTTTTGAAACAACAACGCATGTTCAGTTAATGTCTTACATATATTTAGAATGTATAAATAGGAGAGTGAAAGGTTTTTAAAAACAGGATTTCCAGGAAATGAAAGTTAAATGTATTTAGCCTCAAATTCTTTAAAGAAATACAGATTTCTCATTATCTTAGTTTAATTGATTAACCTCCATCCTGCCAGATATCATATTGTTTATTTCAATTAAAATCTGTTGATGTAGTTAAAAGAAACATAAAGATATTTCAGCACTCAGCAACTCACAGTCTCTCCACTTCTTTTCTTTATTCTCTCCAAGTGTTTGTTTCCCGGCAGAGATCTCACCTCCTCTGATGGCGTCTTCAACAATCTCTAAATCTTTTTTGGTTCCCTCCTTTATACAGTCTCTGGTTTTCTCTCACCTCTGTCACAGGATGAATGATCAACAGCAGGAATGCAGTTATGTCATGTATTCACCAGCAGAGGGAGTCAGGATGTCTTTCAGAGGGAAATGCTCTTTGGTATTCAGTTCAGGACGATGACTTTGTCCAGGTATCTGTTGAAGAAAAACGAAAGAGGTTAAAAACATTCTCTTTTTTTTAAAGCTCACCTTTCTTGGTGTTTTATATCGTCAAAATCTAAAAGCTCATAAAATGCGTTCAAGAAGGAAATGGTTGTTGTATTTTAGTCAAAGTAGGGTGGAACATATCAACAGGCTGTTCAGTCAAACTAGTTCTACATCATTTTCTTTCAGCCGCTGTCACATGACTTTCCTTCAACTTTTATCCTGCCTCACATCTTCATGTTCCTTTCAAATAAAATCTACTGATATTGTTAAAGAAACACATTATTAATAAACACAAGTTATTATTAAAGATATCAAGAAATAAAACAGATGTGTCCATATTTTATAAAGGTATCCATTCATCATGATCTGAACATGACAGAGACTATTTGAGAATTATTATTATTATTATTTTTATTTTTTTTGTACTTTGTTATAATTATTAATTTGAGTGAGAAAAAAAAGGAAAAGAAAAAAATATATATATATATATTATTGTTGTATGTTTTTGTTTCTGACATGTTCAATAAATTGACAAAAAAAAAAAAAAAATCTAACATATCCTTGAAATCATAGATGTATAATCTTGCTTTATTCCTGGATGACATGATGTTTAAATAACTCACGTATTTAACATTAGGAACAAACATGGAGACACTTTTCAACCTGACACCAACTCACCTCACCTGATGTGACCTTATGCAGTTATTTGAAGTGACCGAGGAAACTAGCATTCACTCTCACACTCTGCCCTCTAGTGGATGATTCATGAAGAGCAGTTTAAACAGACCAACAGGTCCAACCATCTTTAATCTCCTCTCACATTGAACTACTGTAACAGTGAACTCTTTTGCATCAGCAGCAGAACATCAACAGGAAACATTAAACCTTCCTGATGAAACCTGTCTCCACTGAACCTCCTCCTTGTTTTATGGTTCCAGCTTCACTTCAGGATGATCCAGGTGAGACCGCTGACACCGGCTGCTCCGCTCTCCTGGGTCAAACCACTGGGTCAGCATGAAGATCTTCACCCAGCAGCTCCACTCCAGAGGTCACAACATCCCAGAGATCCAGACCGAAACCAGCTGCTACTGTACATCAACGCAGAGTCCCATCACTACAATCACCCTCCACCGTGTTACTGGAACTGAACCAAACAACATGAATTATTTCACAACCAGAATGCTGCAGCTGAGTCAGAGCGTACACTTCAACTTCATATTTCAAATATGAAGAGGAGTTGGACTTTGCAGTTCCCCCGTCACCATCGTATATGTTCCTTTATTACATGGCTTTGTTGAATACTCGATTCTGATTGGTCAATTCAGAACACGTGACACGTTGTTAATACCGAACAGACAGACCGCTGTCAAGGACTTATTGACCGTTGTTAAGGACGCTCACATCTGCAGAAAGAAGTCCGTTCGATTGCTTTTCTAACTGACAAGACAACAGTGACAAGAAAACAGCGGAGAAGTAACGGGCAAAAACCCTCCTTTTACGCAGCGGTCCAGACATAGACATCAAACGGTGACACATATTCAGTGTGCAGTTACTTTGGCATTAGGGCAGGGATATCTATATACTTTACAAGGTTTGACATAATTAATTGTGCTACTTTTAAAGCAAGCAGCAATGTTTTCAAATCTGTTATCAAAAAGCTCCTCAAAAACGCTATTGAAGCAGTTCCTGCCGACTACGGTAGTTCAAACAGTAACAACGGACTATTTTTCTTAGCGGATGCATGTCAATTTAAATCAATACAACTATTTTTTAAATCAATAAAATCATTTTTCTAAATCCATAAAAGCATTTCAATTAATAGTGGGAGTCATAACGTTACTTTGTTGAGAATGTGGCCATGTAATAAGCGGGATAATGCGCAGCGACTTGGTCATTATGGGGAAAAGAACACCGACAGGCTGATCAGGAGCCCGACTTTTACTTGAGGAACATTTGTAATGCAGGACTTTTACTGTAACATAGTATTCCTACACTCTGTTACTTCTACTTTTATTGGATTTGAATACTTCTTCTTCCACCTCTGGATATGACTTATGAATGAGATAAATATAAGAGAACCTCACCACACACCATTAGTCCACCGTCACTTTGGTCCTAGCGTCCACTGTGAAGAGTTCCTTCAGGCAGCAGATATTTGGTGGATGAGAACTAACCTTTCTTTGAGGTCCCCTCGTCCCTCCATGCCCAACATTGTCTACAAGTTTTAGTTTGACCCTTCAACATCTTGAGGACTTTATGGAGAATAGATGTATTATTACTGAGAGCTTGGGGACCATAGTGGGGGCTTCTCCTCAATGTAAAGGAATATCTTAAAGGTCCCATGTCAAGGCCATTTCCACTGATCATAATTCCATTGTTGAGGTCTACTAGAATAGATTTATATTGTGCAATTTTCCAAAATCACTTTGGTTTCTCATACAGCATCTCTGTAAACTACGTGTATTCACTGAATTTCACTCTCTGCCTTTAACGGCTCGTTGTAGCTCCAATAGCTCCAGCCCCCCACCCCCCCTGTGAGCACAGTGTGCTCTGATTGGTCGGGACGTTGTGAATCGCGCTGAGCTCCGTGGAGGTGTGGTTTCCTTGTTTAGCGACAGCGAAACACAGCCAAACTCACCCTGAGCACACACAAAGTCACAGCCGAAGTCAAAACAATAAGTGTGGCTTGATATTGAGTAAGAAAAAGGTTGATAAACGCTGTGAGAATGGCTCTGCAGAGAGAATGGGTCTGCAGAGAGAATGGGTCTGCAGAGAGAATTTCGCCGCGATCCCAACTGTCTGTTATCAGCCTGCAGCCAGGGAGGAGAGATCAGCAGAGCTGCTTGCACTGAGTGTGTGTGTGAGGAAGTCCGTGGATTGGTCAATTTGGACCAATCAGCGGGGGTTTAACGTAACGGCTCCACGGATTGGTCCATTTGGTTCCGGGTAACGCATGCCATCATGAGGTACCCGGAAGAATCAATGGACAGTGACGTATCTCCAACGAGGCGTTTTGGGGAGGTATTTTCTGTGTTAGAGTTTTACTCGCTACAGGGTGTACTTTGAGGGTTTTGACTCTGCAGACCGTTTAAATGCAGAAAAACCTTCATAACACACAAGGGGACGGGTAATAACCAGGAAAGCATGACATGGGACCTTTAATGAGCATTGTAATAAGAATCAAAGAAACTTGCAGGTGACCGACGTGATGTCTGACCCTGAAAGATTGTTGGATCTTGGAGGAGAAGAGGGGATAAAAATGTACGTTATATTTCATCATCAATGCTGAAACACTGCCTCTCTCTTTCCAAGTGTAGACAGGGCAAGCAATACACTTCTTTATCTAAAGATGCAAGACAGCCGTATGATCACTGTCTCTGATTTGAACCTGAAGACTTTCTATCTCCCCGCCATGGCAGAGGACACTGGGCCAGCCTTTCTGTATCTCCTCTCAGCTGTGGGCCCACACTTTATCTTCACTTCTATGTTTTGGAGAGAAAAATGTGACACAGGGAGAGATATGTAAATATAGGCGTACTTAAACTTGTCCTAACATGAAGAGATTAAGATCAAAATGTATAGACTCTAATGTTTGAATATACTTTTATTTTTATAGTGATGAATAAAGGAATTAGATCAACAATTATTTTACACTGAGGAGATAGCAGAGCTTGAGTGGTCACATCAGAAGGTCACCAACACACTTCAAGAGGCCACCTACCAGGGAGTTCCCATCTTCAGCCTGTTCAGGATGACAGGGGAAAGCCTAATTGGCTCATTAAACTACTTCGTGGTGGCGGGGCTTCAAGAGGTCGTGCAGGAGCTGACGCTGATTTGTATTTTTTAAAAACAGCTACTTTCAAAAAATAAAACAAGTCGTGAGCTACTTTTACTCCTCTTTTTTAGTTTTTTGCACTGTATATATTTAGCACATTTGAACATTATTATATGCTGACCTTTAACCTTTGTGTGCTGCTTGGGTCTGTGGGACCCGTTTTCAATGTTTACTAAAAGAAAATGTATGCAATTTAATTATATTAACCTGCTTTATTTGGGGGTGGACCTCACCTCCTCTAGGGGGGTCCGGGGGCATGCACCCCCGGGAAGATTTTGTTTTTTAATGTTGAAGTGAAATGCCTCAATCTGGTGCACTTTGAGCAAAAAATGAATTTATTGATACAGCTCTCAACACACTGAAAGGGAGCTGTATACTTTTCAATGATCCAAACATCTTTAGAATATGATCAAAACCAATAACAAATCATTTAAACTTGTTTATTCTTATCTTATGTTACCTAGTTAGCATTCTTTCTTTTTATTTATGCATTTTTTACTAATCACTCCCCTTTTAAACTTTTTTTTTTTTTTTACTGTCCTATAGCACACATTGGAATGATTTCTTACTTTATTTTTTACACCTAGCCTATATTAAATAGATAAATGTGTGCTCTCTCTAGCTCTCTCGCTCTCTATCTCTGTCTCGCTCGCTCACAGAGGCTGTGTGCTCCTCCGTGGCGATGACGGCTTGCGTTAAAAAATTATAATAAACATAGACCTATTTGTAAAGTGGGGGGACAAAAATGGGATTTCGAAAAGTGTCACGGTTAAACTCCTTGTGAAGTGGTGAGGTGCCGCTCCACATTGCTTTTCTACCCGACTGCAACGCTGTAAATGATTTTGGTTTCAGTTGTGTTTGTGTGAGCAGGCTCGGATTGGCCATCGGGAGATTCGGGACTTTTCCCTGTGGGCCGCTGCCTTTGGTGGGCCGCTGGCCGTGGACTTTCACAGCGCCGCTGCGACGGTACCGCACCCGCCGCTGCAAACACCCGCCGTTGTGAGGCTCCGGCAGATTTATTTAATAAATAAATACATTTTTAAAAACTCCCGTTCATCGCGTCCATTCACGACCCACCTATCACATCTCTGCGTCCCACCAGTGGGGCGCGCCCCACACTTTGAGAAACGCTGGGTTAAGGTCTTCTTTTAAATAAGAAAAAAGCTTTGGGGGTATCTAAAGATAAATATTAAGCCTGACAAATTACTTAAAGTTTAATATATTGCATGGTTTGTTTTGGAACTTGACAATCAACTTTCCTGCAATGTTAACTATGTTGAAGCACTTATTTTAACAGATATATACATATGTATTATACTCTTATAAGATGTATGTAGACAGTATAAGAAATGTGCAGAATACGACAGTTTAATGGTGGAAGTATGCACACATATTGATAGATGTCTTGTAATGCACTGTTGAGGAACCTGTGACCCAAGTTTTTGATTCATTGCATAACTACACCGTAGTTGTGTATGATATGTGAATACATCTTTGAAAATCTTGAAATCTTGAAAGGGATGTGCAAAATAGCAATTATATACAGTTGTTAATGAACTATTAGTAGAGAATAACGAGTAAGTAATATACTTTATACTTATTTACCAAATATCTCGCCTGATTGTTGGCACTTGACAATCACCTTCACTGAATTTTACTCAGGTGTAACTAAAGTCTGATTTAAGAGTTGTTTATATTTCACATCATTAATCCAAATCTGTAAAGTAACTAAAATAAATGTAGTGGAGTAAAAATACCAGATTAACCTTAAAGAAAGCCCTCAGGATTATAAAAGACCCCATCACCCCAGTCGCAAACTGTTCTCTCTGCTGCCGTCTGGCAGGCGGTACCGCAGCATCCGGACCAAAACCACCAGACACAGGGACAGCTTCATCCCACAGGCCATAAGACTATTAAACACCTGAACTTTAAAACAACATCCATAACATTCACCCGGCTGCTACTTAGAAATTACTTATCTAATACTGTATATCATATTCCAATCACTTGTATATAGACCCTTATTGCACTATTTCACTTTTTACTATTTTTCTTTTTGTATTTACTTGCACTATCTTTTCAAAGTGCTGTTTGACACTCGGCGTAAACTTTACTGGTCTCACAATTCGATTCGATTACGATTATCCTGTCAATGATTTGATTCGGTTCGATATCCCAGTGCATCACGATGCATAACAATGCGTTGCATCCTCAATTTTCAATCTTACTGTATGGATACTTTTTCATCAATGAATACAATCAGTCAGATAAATATGAACTTTTTTTATTCTATAGAAAGTGCATTACGCATCGATCAAACCACTTCTTTGTCTTCTGCTCTATAACATGGCACATCCTAAAAGTGCCAAACATCATTATGAGTGTGACAACAGGTAGCATTGAACTACCATGTGTATCATATCAAAATGTTTATTAAATTGAAATGAAATAAATAGTATAGGCCTGGCCTACCTATAGTGTAAAAAAAGGTAAATCCTCAAAAACAAAACATTCTGCAGTGCTGTAATCTTCAACAATGTTTTCAAATAGCAGCACTGAGCACTGAGCACTTCCTGAATGTGCCAAACAACAAAAACATGACTCACTGCTCAGCATTTGGGAATGTGTAGGTTATTCTGCAAGAATACTAGTTGATCCACATGTTCTGGTTTGAGAGTGCTTCTTTTTGCAGTGACCACATCTCGTGCAGTGGAGAAAACTCGCTCTGCAGACACACTTGTGCCTGGGATACACAAGTAACGCTTTGACCCCCGTGAGAGGAGGGGAAATGTGATCTCATGGACACGCCACCAGTTCAGAGGGAGAGATGATGCTTTACAGTATCTCTCTATTTCCTCCCTCGACGAGACAGGTGTCGGCGGGACCCCCAACGGGACAGGACATAGGGTTGGCTGGACCCCCTGCAGAAGAGTAGTCGGCGGGACCTCCAACGGCACAGGACATAGGGTTGGCTGGACCCCCGGCAGAAGAGTAGTCGGCGGGACCTCCAACGGCACAGGACATAGGGTTGGCAGGACCCCCGGCAGAAGAGTAGTCGGCGGGACCCCCAACGGGACAGGACATAGGGTTGGCAGGACCCCAGGCAGAAGAGTAGTCGGCGGAACTCCCAACGGGATAGGACATAGGGTTGGCAGGACCGCCGGCAGAAGAGTAGTCGGCGGGACCCCCAACGGGACAGGACATAGGGTTAGCAGGACCCCAGGCAGAAGAGTAGTCGGCGGGGCCTCCAACGGCACAGGACATAGGGTTGGCTGGACCCCCGGCAGAAGAGTAGTCGGCGGGACCTCCAACGGCACAGGACATAGGGTTGGCTGGACCCCCGGCAGAAGAGTAGTCGGCGGGACCTCCAACGGCACAGGACATAGGGTTGGCAGGACCCCCGGCAGAAGAGTAGTCGGCGGGACCCCCAACGGGACAGGACATAGGGTTGGCAGGACCCCAGGCAGAAGAGTAGTCGGCGGAACTCCCAACGGGATAGGACATAGGGTTGGCAGGACCGCCGGCAGAAGAGTAGTCGGCGGGACCCCCAACGGGACAGGACATAGGGTTAGCAGGACCCCAGGCAGAAGAGTAGTCGGCGGGGCCTCCAACGGCACAGGACATAGGGTTGGCTGGACCCCCGGCAGAAGAGTAGTCGGCGGGACCTCCAACGGCACAGGACATAGGGTTGGCTGGACCCCCGGCAGAAGAGTAGTCGGCGGGACCTCCAACGGCACAGGACATAGGGTTGGCAGGACCCCCGGCAGAAGAGTAGTCGGCGGGACCCCCAACGGGACAGGACATAGGGTTGGCAGGAACCCAGGCAGAAGAGTAGTCGGCGGGACTCCCAACGGGATAGGACATAGGGTTGGCAGGACCCCCGGCAGAAGAGTAGTCGGCGGGACCCCCAACAGGATTCCCAACAGGACCCCCAACAGGACCCCCAACAGGACCCCCAACAGGACCCCCAACGGGACCCCCAACGGGACCCCCAACAGGAACCCCAACGGGACAGGACCGGTCCCGAGGGCGAGGACCTCGGCCTGGAAATTCAGGGGGCCGGGCTCGAGGAAGAAGACCGCGGCTGGGGAACTCAGGGGGCCGGACACAAAGACGGGCAAGAAGGCAGCGACGGGACAACTCCGGAGGACGGGCAGGACCCGGAGCCGGTGGGACAGGCGTAGACGAGATCCTGGACATGACATGTAATGATGTAGTTTATAGAGATGTAATTTATAGAGATGTAGTTTGTAGAGATGTAGTTCGTAGAGATGTAGAGATGTAGTTTATAGAGATGTAGTTTATAGAGATGTAGTTTATAGAGATGTAGAGATGTAGTTTATAGAGATGTAGTTTATAGAGATGTAGTTTGTAGAGATGTAGTTTGTAGTGATGTAGTTTATAGAGATGTAGTTTATAGAGATGTAGTTTATAGTGATGTAGTTTATAGATGTAGTTTATAGAGATGTAGTTTGTAGAGATGTAGAGATGTAGTTTATAGTGATGTAGTTTATAGAGATGTAGTTTGTAGAGATGTAGTTTGTAGAGATGTAGTTTATAGAGATGTAGTTTATAGAGATGTATTTTATAGAGATGTAGTTTATAGAGATGTAGAGATGTAGTTTATACAGATGTAGTTTATAGAGATGTAGAGATGTAGTTTATAGAGATGTAGTTTGTAGAGATGTAGTTTATAGTGATGTAGTTTATAGAGATGTAGTTTATAGAGATGTAGTTTGTAGAGATGTAGTTTATATTGATGTAGTTTATAGAGATGTAGTTTATAGAGATGTAGTTTATAGTGATGTAGTTTATAGAGATGTAGTTTACAGAGATGTAGTTTATAGAGATGTAGAGATGTAGTTTATAGAGATGTAGTTTGTAGAGATGTAGAGATGTAGTTTATAGAGATGTAGTTTATAGAGATGTAGAGATGTAGTTTATAGAGATGTAGTTTGTAGAGATGTAGTTTATAGAGATGTAGAGATGTAGTTTATAGAGATGTAGTTTATAGAGATGTATATATGTAGTTTATAGAGATGTAGTTTGTAGAGATGTAGAGATGTAGTTTATAGAGATGTAGTTTGTAGAGATGTAGTTTATAGAGATGTAGAGATGTAGTTTATAGAGATGTAGTTTGTAGAGATGTAGTTTATAGAGATGTAGAGATGTAGTTTATAGAGATGTAGAGATGTAGTTTACAGAGATGTAGTTTATAGAGATGTAGAGATGTAGTTTATAGAGATGTAGTTTGTAGAGATGTAGAGATGTAGTTTATAGAGATGTAGTTTATAGAGATGTAGTTTATAGAGATGTAGTTTGTAGAGATGTAGTTTATAGAGATGTAGTTTATAGAGATGTAGAGATGTAGTTTATAGAGATGTAGAGATGTAGTTTACAGAGATGTAGTTTATAGAGATGTAGAGATGTAGTTTATAGAGATGTAGTTTGTAGAGATGTAGAGATGTAGTTTATAGAGATATAGTTTATAGAGATGTAGAGATGTAGTTTACAGAGATGTAGTTTATAGAGATGTAGAGATGTAGTTTACAGAGATGTAGTTTATAGAGATGTAGAGATGTAGTTTATAGAGATGTAGTTTGTAGAGATGTAGAGATGTAGTTTATAGAGATGTAGTTTATAGAGATGTAGAGATGTAGTTTATAGAGATGTAGTTTGTAGAGATGTAGTTTGTAGAGATGTAGTTTATAGAGATGTAGAGATGTAGTTTATAGAGATGTAGTTTGTAGAGATGTAGAGATGTAGTTTATAGAGATGTAGTTTATAGAGATGTAGAGATGTAGTTTATAGAGATGTAGTTTGTAGAGATGTAGTTTGTAGAGATGTAGTTTATAGAGATGTAGAGATGTAGTTTATAGAGATGTAGTTTATAGAGATGTATAGATGTAGTTTATAGAGATGTAGTTTGTAGAGATGTAGAGATGTAGTTTATAGAGATGTAGTTTATAGAGATGTAGTTTGTAGAGATGTAGTTTGTAGAGATGTAGTTTATAGAGATGTAGTTTATAGAGATGTAGAGATGTAGTTTATAGAGATGTAGAGATGTAGTTTGTAGAGATGTAGTTTATAGAGATGTAGTTTATAGAGATGTAGAGATGTAGTTTATAGAGATGTAGTTTGTAGAGATGTAGAGATGTAGTTTATAGTGATGTAGTTTATAGTGATGTAGTTTGTAGAGATGTAGTTTATAGAGATGTAGTTTATAGTGATGTAGTTTATAGAGATGTAGAGATGTAGTTTATAGAGATGTAGTTTATAGTGATGTAGTTTATAGAGATGTAGTTTATAGAGATGTAGACATTTAGTTTATAGAGATGTAGTTTATAGAGATGTAGTTTGTAGAGATTTAGTTTATAGTGATGTAGTTTATAGTGATGTAGTTTGTAGAGATGTAGTTTATAGATGTAGTTTATAAAGATGTAGTTTATAGAGATGTAGTTTATAGAGATGTAGTTTATAGTGATGTAGTTTATAGAGATGTAGTTTATGGTGATGTAGTTTGTAGTTTATAGAGATGTAGTTTATAGATGTAGTTTATAGAGATGTAGTTTATAGTGATGTAGTTTATAGAGATGTAGTTTATAGATGTAGTTTATAGAGATGTAGTTTATAGATGTAGTTTATAGAGATGTAGTTTGTAGTGATGTAGTTTATAGAGATGTAGTTTATAGATGTAGTTTATAGAGATGTAGTTTATAGTGATGTAGTTTATAGAGATGTAGTTTATAGAGATGTAGTTTATAGATGTAGTTTATAGAGATGTAGTTTGTAGTTTATAGATGTAGTTTATAGAGATGTAGTTTATAGTGATGTAGTTTATAGAGATGTAGTTTATAGAGATGTAGTTTATAGATGTAGTTTATAGAGATGTAGTTTATAGATGTAGTTTATAGAGATGTAGTTTGTAGTTTATAGATGTAGTTTATAGAGATGTAGTTTATAGTGATGTAGTTTATAGAGATGTAGTTTATAGAGATGTAGTTTATAGATGTAGTTTATAGAGATGTAGTTTATAGAGATGTAGTTTATAGATGTAGTTTATAGAGATGTAGTTTGTAGTTTATAGATGTAGTTTATAGAGATGTAGTTTATAGTGATGTAGTTTATAGAGATCTAGTTTGTAGTTTATAGAGATGTAGTTTATAGATGTAGTTTATAGAGATGTAGTTTATATTGATGTAGTTTATAGAGATGTAGTTTATAGAGATGTAGTTTATAGTGATGTAGTTTATAGAGATGTAGTTTATAGTGATGTAGTTTATAGAGATCTAGTTTGTAGTTTATAGAGATGTAGTTTATAGATGTAGTTTATAGAGATGTAGTTTATATTGATGTAGTTTATAGAGATGTAGTTTATAGAGATGTAGTTTATAGAAATGTAGTTTATAGAGATGTAGTTTATAGAGTAGTGATGTAGTTTATAGTGTAATGATGTAGTTTATAGAGTAGTGATGCACTTCAGGGCCACCGTAGTCGGGAGACCTGTTAACTTATTCTCGCAAATTACTCTGACCTACTAATTGACCTACCAGAAGTTATTGAGTCTATGTAAGTTTACTGCTTGGCTCAGATCCACCAACGTCATCAAGATCTCACCTCTATTATCTCCCGAAGAACCAGGTTCAATTAACTGCTGTTTCAATTCAGACGACCCGCTAAATCTGTTTCAGCGATCCCGAAGGATTTTGGTATCAGTAATGAGGTGTGGCCCTACCTAAGTGTGAGTGGGGCAGATATGCATTCTTACCTTAAATCAGGAGAGGAGAGCGCAGATGTCTTTTAAGCTTTCGAACACAACACAAGGGTTAAATACGTATTTTGTAGGAAATGATTGTAATGCATTACTATTTTTTTATTTTGAAGCTACTTTGTATTTGTTATAATGCTGCAGTGGAGTTGTATAATGTGAATGTGACTCCTGACAGTTTCTAAGAGAGAATGAAAACCACTCCATCAAATCAAACCCGTTGCACAGCTCCAGTATGCCATGCTTTACCCCTCACATGTTTTCTGCTGAGTCTCCTTCATCAGGGTGGGAGCTTCTTTGTTTACAGCAGGTTCATCCGTCACATGACTTCACACAAGGAAACAGAGATTTCATGAGTTTGGCATTTATAAATGTAAAGGTTAAAACAGATGTTTGAAGGGATGCAATTCAACAAATAAGAAGAGATTAGATCATTAAGAAATTCTGATTATTTATTTTTTGTTGTAAAAGTTTGTTGTACAATTGTCTTTCATCATTTATATTCTCTGTAATTTGTCACATGGCTATTTGACAGATATACCAAAGAAACAGAAATCAACCTCAGACACATTTCTGAATTAAACAGCTGGTTATTTAATCACAAGATATCTGAAGCAGCATCAAAAATACTACAGTTAATTATACAGCTGTTATTCCCTCTAGGTTAATTAGAAATTGATATTTTCAATTACCATAAATGTTATTGTCCATCTATATAGGACTGAAAATGTCACATAGGCTAACGAAAAAACATTGTAAGAATGAGATAATTAATTCCAATAAATGTATTAAATGACTTGCAGTAAAACAACATATCTCAAAATAATTCATCAAAAGACCCAAAAATATAAAAAAGTTAAACTGATAACGTATCCTGCTATAACGTGATGTTTGACTAGAAACTAGATGTTGATAAAAGGAGAACTGACAGCTTTGATTTGTTAGTTTGGTTGATTTCATGAAGTTTCAGCACGATATACAAACTTCTTACATTTCTTCAAGAATAGACACAAAACTTAATCAAACATTCTCATTTCATCCATTTCAAAGAATAACAGAAAATAAATTCATCCATTTAAAGATTTTTGGATAAAAAATGTGAACATTCATCAATCATGCCTCAATATATTTTAAAATGCTTTTCCGATTTAAAAAAAGTGTCAGTGAGTTAAATGAAAACTGTAAACTATAGCAATAATCAATCAAGTTGTTTTGTTTGTTTTTGACTGACTCTTTGAATATAATGTGTAAAAATGTCATGCAAAGATGAATATCTCATTATCATCTGTTGATTATTATCTTGATTGTTCCAAAGAGATGTAGACGGAGAGTGAAGTCAGAATAAAGTCTGAACCAACACTCCTGAGCATCACAGAGGAATCTCACTTTGACAGATTTTGAAATCAGCAGTTTTAGCATCAACAGCTGCTCCAATACTGAACCATGGGAAGAGTTTCTCAGTGAAAGTGTCTCTGTGAGTGCAGATGGGAGTCATGTCTTCAGGGTCGTAGAAGGACACCTCCCCCCTGTCATAGTCCAGCTGGACTCTGATCCTCTGGAGATTCTTCTTCACTCTGACAGTCTCACCAGCACCATTAGAGTATTCTCCATCGCCATGCCATAAACACCAGATTCCATATTCTGGTGAGACACTGGATGTCTTTCCCTTCCTGTCAGCTGACTCTTTAGTCAAACCTATATTCCAGTGAGGATGATCTCCCACCTCCACCTCCCAGCTGTGTTTCCCTGAGCTGAAGCCCTCAGAGCCCAGAACGGTAGCAGAGTAAGTGTATCTCTCTGGATTATCAGGAAGCTGCTGAAATGTGTCTCCACATCTTACACTGGTCAGATCATCAGACAGAGAGAGCCAGCCGTTTGCAGTGTTTGGGTCCAGAATGACAGGACTGAAGTGGACCTGCTCCTTCATCTTCTCCCAGACTCTGAAGGACAGGTTGCCCAGGTGTTTGGCCACATCTGTCAGCGCTCCTGAGAGCAGCTGTGGGTCTGACAGTGAGCTCTGGACTCTGGCTCTGCTCTGAGTGGCTTTATAACTGCTGAGGAAGGGCATGTTGTGTTTCTGCAGATCTTCTTCAACAGCAGAGATACTGTGTGACAGAGAGGAGATGTGATCCTGAATGCTCTTCATCTCTCTGCTGATAGTCTTCCCTTTCTGCTCCTCTTCCTCCCTCAGAGCTGCCAGTCTGGACTCCTCTTCCTCTTTCAGGAACTGATGGAGCTTGATGAACTCTGCTCTGATCTGCCTCTCTGTGGACAGCAGCTGCTTCTCGGACACTTGAATCACTGCATTGTATGCTTTCTCGACTCCTTTGTATGTGTCCCTCTTGTCATGCAGAGACTCTAAGTCAGATTTCAGCAGGTCCTTCAGCTCACTGACTGCTTGTTCTACAGGAACCACCTTGTGACTCTGGTGGAAAGAAAAGTCACAGACAGGACACACAACTCTCTCTTCATCCATACAGAACAATCTAGGCTCTTCTGGATGTTTACTACACACCACCTCCACCTTCTTCTCTCCTTTCTCTGTCTCAGATGATCCAGCTTTCTGTCTCTCAGCAAAGGAGTCAGACAGTTCCTTCAGTGCAAAGTTCCCCACAGGATCTTTGGAGGACTTTCTTTTACAAATGGGACAGTTTTTGTTCTTACTTTGTTCCCAGAATGTCTGCAGGCAGCTCGAACAGAAGCTGTGGTTACAGCCCAGAGACACGGGATCTCTGAAAGTCTCTGAACACACATGGCAGCTCAGGAAACTTTCAACAAGGGCGATTTTCTCAGCCATTTGGAATTAAAGTTATTTCTAGAGCAGGACTCACCAACTTACAGTCTCTCCACTTCTCCCCAAATATACTCCAAACGTGTGTCTCCGAGCAGAACTCTCACACCCTGTAATGGCGTCTCAGCGCTGTTCAACAATGTGAACGTTTCCTCTGACCTCCGTCACAGGGTGAATTATCAACAACAGGAAATGGATGGAGTCAGGATGTCTTCCAGAGGGAAATTTCCTTTGGTATTCAGTTCAGGATGATGACTTTGTCCAGGTATCTGTTGAAGAAAAACATATAAGATGTAATACGTTGAAAAATATATATATAAAAGTTTGAAGTGGACAGTTTGTGTTCTTACTTTGTTCCCAGAATGTCTGCAGGCAGCTCGAACCGAAGCTGTGGTTGCTACACTTAATTGTACAGCTATAATTACATTTAGGTTGCTAAAGAAAATTGACATTTTCAATTGACACAAATGTTATTGTTCATATATACAGTACGGAAAAACTCAATTTCAATGACTTCTGGGAGTAAAACAACATATCTACTAATAATTCATCAAAAGTCCTACAACTATCTTACATTGTTATAGTATCTTAACCTGCTATTAAAATGATGTTTGACTAGAAACCAGATGTTAATGAAAGGAGAATTGACAGCTTTGATTTGTTAGTCCTGTTGATTTCATGCAGTTTCAGCAAAACATACAACATTTATCCATTGTTTAAAAGCAAAGAATTCACAAAAAAAACATAATCAAACATTTCCAGGACATCGATTCAAAAGAAAAACAGAAAATCAATTAATTTATTTAAAAATGTTGGATAACAAATGAAAACATTCATCTTTCATGCTTCAATATATTTAAAAAATGATTTTCAGATTCAAAATATAAACAATAACGATAAACAATCAATTTGTTTTGTTACACTGAGACTTTGAGTATAACGTGTAAAACTCTGTAATTAAAACATGATCACATTTTTTGAACATTAAGACATTTAATAGACTGCAATTCAACTCTGATTATCATCTGTTGTTTTGTATCTTGATTGTTCCAAAGAGATGTAGACGGAGAGTGAAGTCAGAATAAAGTCTGAACCAACACTCTGAGCATCACAGAGGAATCTCACTTTGACAGATATGAAGTCTGCCTAGATGATCACCCAGGTCAGGTTGAACTGCTTCTAAATTAGAAATACCATTAAGTTTATGACTGCAGTTCAAACTACCAAACAGATTAAAGTAGTTTCAGATAACAGCCACAAAAGCATGCAGACATGACTACAGAGGATGTTATGAAATCATGAAATACTTAATGACTTGGAAACATGAAGCTCAGCGCAAGTTCAACCAGGAAGACCTTCTTTACTCATTCATTTCCTATGTCCATGTTACTACTCTCTCTCTTCTCAATAAGTGATCAGGGGCGTCACTCCCCAGCTTAACCAATCACTTTGCTCTATTCTCACAAGCCTATCACAGCGCTCCGCTAACCCTTTTAAATCTGCACTCCCCCCTCTGTCAGCTGTGATTTCAGGTGACTCGACGCAACCCTCCTCTACCCCTTTTCACCTCCTGTCCCTCTGAATCCAGGGTCAAGCTAAGCCCCTCCTCTTCAGACCGAACCCAACTACCCATTCACCACCACCAGGGTCAAGCTAAGCCCCTCCCCTTCAGACCGACCCCAACTACCCATTCACCACCACCAGGGTCAAGCTAAGCCCCTCCCCTTCATACCGACCCCAACTATCCATTCACCACCACCAGGGTCAAGCTAAGCCCCTCCCCTTCAGACCGACCCCAACTACCCATTCACCACCACCAGGGTCAAGCTAAGCCCCTCCCCTTCATACCGACCCCAACTATCCATTCACCACCACCAGGGTCAAGCTAAGCCCCTCCCCTTCAAACCGACCCCAACTACCCATTCACCACCACCAGGGTCAAGCTAAGCCACTCCCCTTCAGACCGACCCCAACTATCCATTCACCACCAGAGTCATGCTAAGCCACTCCCCTTCAGACCGACCCCAACTACCCATTCACCAGCAGAGTCAAGCTAAGCCCCTCCTCTTCAGACCAACCCCGACTATCCATTCACCACCAGAGTCAAGCTAAGCCCCTCCTCTTCAGACCAACCCCGACTATCCATTCACCACCACCAGGGTCAAGCTAAGCCACTCCCCTTCAGACCGACCCCAACTACCCATTCACCACCAGAGTCAAGCTAAGCCCCTCCTCTTCAGACCGACCCCAATCTTCCATTCACCACCACCAGGTTCAAGCTAAGCCCCTCCCCTTCAGACCAACCCAACTATCCATTCACCACCACCAGGGTCAAGCTAAGCCCCTCCCCTTCAGACCGACCCCAACTATCCATTCACCACCACCACGGTCAAGCTAAGCCACTCCCCTTCAGACCAAACCCAACTATCCATTCACCACCACCAGGGTCAAGCTAAGCCCCTTCAGACCGAACCCAACCATCCATTCACCACCAACAGGGTCAAGCTAAGCCACTCCCCTTCAGACCGACCCCAACTATCCATTCACCACCACCACGGTCAAGCTAAGCCACTCCCCTTCAGACCGAACCCAACCATCCATTCACCACCACCAGGGTCAAGCTAAGCCCCTCCCCTTCAGACCGACCGAACTATCCATTCACCACCACCAGGGTCAAGCTAAGCCCCTCCCCTTCAGACCGAACCCAACTATCCATTCACCACCACCAGGGTCAAGCTAAGCCACTCCCCTTCAGACCAAACCCAACCATCCATTCACCACCACCAGGGTCAAGCTAAGCCGCTCCCCTTCAGACCGAACCCAACCATCCATTCACCACCACCAGGGTCAAGCTAAGCCACTCCCCTTCAGACCGACCCCAACCATCCATTCACCACCACCAGGGTCAAGCTAAGCCACTCCCCTTCAGACCGAACCCAACCATCCATTCACCACCACCAGGGTCAAGCTAAGCCACTCCCCTTCAGACCGACCCCAACTATCCATTCACCACCACCACGGTCAAGCTAAGCCACTCCCCTTCAGACCAAACCCAACCATCCATTCACCACCACCATGGTCAAGCTAAGCCACTCCCCTTCAGACCGAACCCAACCATCCATTCACCACCACCAGGGTCAAGCTAAGCCACTCCCCTTCAGACCGAACCCAACCATCCATTCACCACCACCAGGGTCAAGCTAAGCCACTCCCCTTCAGACCAACCCCAACTACCCATTCACCACCAGTCAAGCTAAGCCACTCCTCTTCAGACCGACCCGACTATCCATTCACCACCACCAGGGTCAAGCTAGGCCCCTTCCCTTCAGACCGAACCCAACCATCCATTCACCACCACCAGGGTCAAGCTGAGCCACTCCCCTTCAGACCGAACCCAACCATCCATTCACCACCACCAGGGTCAAGCTAAGCCACTCCCCTTCAGACCGAACCCAACCATCCATTCACCACCACCAGAGTCAAGCTAAGCCACTCCCCTTCAGACCGAACCCAACTATCCATTCACCACCACCAGGGTCAAGCTAAGCCACTCCCCTTCAGACCGACCCCAACTATCCATTCACCACCACCAGGGTCAAGCTAAGCCACTCCCCTTCAGACCGACCCCAACTATCCATTAACCACTAGGATCAAGCTAAGCCACTCCCCTTCAGACTGAACCCAACCATGTATTCACCACCACCAGGGTCAAGCTAAGCCACTCCCCTTCAGACCAACCCCAACTATCCATTCACCACCACCAGGGTCAAGCTAAGCCACTCCCCTTCAGACCAACCCCAACTATCCATTCACCACCACCAGGGTCAAGCTAAGCCACTCCCCTTCAGACCGAACCAAACTATCCATTCACCACCACCAGGGTCAAGCTAAGCCCCTCCCCTTCAGACCGAACCAAACTATTCATTCACCACCACCAGGGTCAAGCTAAGCCACTCCCCTTCAGACCGAACCCAACCATCCATTCACCACCACCACCAGTGTCTAGACCCCGGGGGGGTTTAATCGGATCGGTTCTCCTGATACTCCTGCACAACGGGGCCTAATCGCCAAAACTCCATTACATTCATTCGTGTATTCCTGGCAATAAATATGTATTCTTACATCAAAACCATCTTTCCTGATTGAAGGGTTGTTGTCTGATGAAGTTGCTAGTGAGGTTCAGAAATGTAATAAATAAATAAGTGTCTAATAAATAACCTTGGCATCTCTTTTAAGTTATCTACAAACAATTAAACATAAATCCAAAATAATGTTGTTTTTTTAAATGTAATTTGACAGAGAAATAAAGTCACTTCTGAACAGTTTCTACCAACATCAGATTTTATTAAAACAAATAGCAATATTTGACACAATTATATTAAAAACTCAGAAACAGTATGCATGTTAAGGTGCTTATCAGATAAAATTAGGAGGAGGAGGAGGATGAGGAGGAGGAGGAAGAGGGTCATCCAGCAGAACTGTCACTCTGCTTGCTGCTGTGCGCCTCCTTCCTCTGGAGCACCTGATTGGACAAACTCTCCACATCCGCCACATGAGCCAGTAGCTGAGCGAGAGACGTGTTCTGATACAGAGAGAAGAAGAGGGTAGGATGGGTTTATTTTGATAAGTACATGTGGGATATTAAAGTAGGACCATGTGACTGACCAGCTGAGCGAGGCGGTCGATGGCGGACGGACTGCAGCGCACCGACGTCAGCTTCTCCTCCAGAGTCTGGATGAAGTCCAGCAGCATCTTCACCACGTCCACCACGAACCTGACACACAGAGGACATTTGAAGCTGGGGACAAACCGGTCTCTTTCTGTGTTTCCAGCCGTCTACCCAAAAGACAACAGGGAAACTACCTCTGTGTCAGACCGATGTTACTGTGATGGAAACTTCTGAAGCAATGGAGACTCAGGGAGACACGGGAGAGCAGGAACTTTGATGGAAAACACTGATGGTTTATTTGGAGCTTCGGTCGGAGAATTCAAAAGATATGTTCTGCAGATCTCTACACTAGATCCATGTATTTAGCTAGTTCTGAGAGAATAAACAACATTGTGCATAACAAGATAAAACACTATAACACCTCTATCAAGCAGGAATAAGGAGACAAAACACAGAGAGAAGCTCAAGGTTTAGGCCTGTGAGGGCAAACTGATAAACTGGGTCAAAGTTATGGGCCTAGGAAAGTATCTCCCCAACAGTTACCTCTGCAGGTGAGCCTGGACGGGCAGGTTGGTTCGACCCAGAGGTTTCATCAGGCGCTGCCTCAGACTGTTCTGCTCCTTCAGGAGACCCTGCAGGTGGCTGCAGAACATCTGCAACATCTGGAACCTCCGAGCTGCACACACAAAGATATACTTGTTTAAATGATCTAATCATACAGCATATATAGAAAAATGTCATAGTGCTGGTTTAGTCTGCACATGAGATGTGTGGCTGGAACAATATATCAACACACTGATGCTTTACATTTTTTGTTTAAAAATAGAAACACTCACAGAGGTAGAAACTGTTTGTGACGTCAGCGCTCTTCTTCTCCATCTTCAGTAGATCCATCTCAAGCTGCAGCTGCAGGAGAAACAAGAACAAGGGAATTCAAACTAAGACATGACATTGATGTTTGATTAGAGAAAACAGCCCTTAGTGCACCTTAGGAACAAAATGTTCTGCAGGTTTAAAACGTAGCATCCTAAAACAAGTGTAAGGTAAGATCATGTGACGTCAGAGTGAAGCGTACCTGGTCCAGCTGTCTCTGCGTTCTGATTCGCTGTTCAGCCTCGTGCAGCTGATTGGAGAAGACGGGGCTCAGCCTGGAGGAGGCGGAGTCTATTTCCCCCTGAGGAAAGGTAGAGACATTCATTTTTCAAATGTTACTTCTGTGGGGACATGAATGTGGTTCAAAGGGACATCTGTGTGTTCGATCTGCATCTCCTTTTGGTTATTTTGTGTCTCGTTTAGGTTTTTTGACTTTCTTTGCAGTAGTTTTGTGTCTTTTTTGGTTATTTTGCTTCTTTTTGTGGTTTTAATATGTTTTCTTTTGATCATTTTGTGTTTAAATGTTGTGTTTTTCCGTGACTTCTTAACCGGAAACATTGGCAGTAACTTCAAACTAAGGCTCACTTATATACAATATTTCCAAGGTGCTGACAGAGCTAGACACTGTTTGGACCTCATGTTTTTATTTGACCATCAACTATGGATGGATTAATCCAGGCGTTAAAGTTCAAACCTGTGAGAGTCTTCATCAGATGGGTGAGTTTCTCTAAAACTTGTTTTTTCTGTTACTTACTAGATGAAAGAATATAAGCTCTGACCTGAGACAGAATATCTTTGGAGACACATCTGGCCAACAGGCTGGCAGCTGGAGTCACTGAGAACGGAGACAAATCCCACCGATGCATCTGAAACAAGGAGAAAAAACTGGTTAAAACAGCAAAAAGGATAAGTAGCAGCATTATAAAATAAATAAATAAATGAAATAGCTGCAGGATGACGGTAGTAAATACTATATTTCCTAGTATTTAAGTATATATTGCACAGTTGTATGTTTTTTACATAATAATAGATTACTAATAGATTTATTTTGTAAGCGCTTTTACAGGTGCTCAAAGTCCTTTTACAGAGATAGTGGCAAAAAAGAACAAAAAAATAAATATAGTTAAGTCACATTAAAATCAAGCAATACAACAACAATCACACATTAAAAGCCAGAATGAAGATTGAATTTACATGTAGTAAAACATACAAATACCAACAAAAACTTGAGTTGTGCTGTAAATAATCAGTTCATAAACTCCAAACTCCAAATCATGTTGTATTTTCTTTTTTAAACCCCTAATGTTAAAACAGAGGACGAGTTAGTTTAAAACTAGTAGATTCTTTAAAGGGATTTGGCGTCAATGCAAGCTGTGGAGAAATGTGTCCCTGAAGAGTTGTTACGGTAAGAATCACTTTATGAAGATGTACACAAAACCACCAAAGTGTTATTAATAGTTAAGTGTTTCTTCTTACCGTTTGTTCAGAGAAATGCTTTGTGAAATATCAACAACAACCCAAACTAAACCCGCCCGATGGTTTGTTCTTCTTCTTCTTTGGTGGTTTAACGGCAGCTGGAGTTGCACTACTGCCACCTTCTGGAGGGAGTTAACGATACATACAGTACAGTCGTTTTCTTTCAATCGTATTTTCCTTTCGATGTATATTTAATTTGGATGACATTTCATAAATAAAATAAATAGTATCAGGGAATAATTTGCCCTAGTGTCCTCCTTCGCCCTCTGACGCAGATGCCCACCCTTGAGCAGCCGTTATCTCGAGGGGCTAGCCTAGCCTAGCATTTTGTTGATGTTACCAGTTAGTGACCGGGCAACTCTCGGTCAGAGATAGTTATTGTTGTGGGACACCTGGAACACATCCTTCTCGGGGTGTAGATGACCCCGAGCCATAAGCGACAACAAATGTGATTCAGTGTCCTCAGCTGTTTAGTCTAACTAATGAAGAATGTTGATTATTACACTCTGAACTAGTTGAAACCTGGAGCTACAGGAGGGGTCTTCAGAATTGGTTTGGCATCTCTTCCGTGTGGTCAACTTGTGGCCCCGTGACATGTCTTGTGAATTCTCCGGCTGAAGCTCCAAATAAACCGTCAGTGTTTGCCATCAAAGCTCCAGCTCTCCTCGTGTCTCTCTCTCTCTCTGAGTCCTGACTCTTGCTTCAGAAGTTCCCCCCACAAATAGAGCAGGCTCTGGTTGAACTCCATAGTTCCTTATGTCGTTTTTTCCTTAAAAAAACCCATTTTTATTTGATTTACTCTGCTGTTTCTTTCACACTCCATGTAAATAATATCCTACTTTTACATTTTGTTAGCTGTAATTTGGCCCCTTACAGTGTCTAGTGTCAGATATGTTTCCCTTTCAATATGTGCATGTAGTTTACTTTTTTAGTGCCGATTTAATTTCTATTTTGAGATGTTTACATGCTGCTGGGTTGAAACAACGTCTCAAATTGGAATCAATAAAGTTCATTTGATCCTATCTTATATAGGATTATTATTATTATTTGTGAAGTAGTACTTTGTCAAATTCTGCAAATGTAACAGCGTTTGTTACAGTGTAGTATTAGTAATATAAAGGGTTGGAACTCGGAATACTTCATGCAATACTGACTGTAGTGCATTAATAAGTACAATATTCACCTATGAGATGTGGGGGAATGGTAATGTTAAGTAGCTTAATTTGGAAATACTCAAGTCGAGTACAAGTAGGCCTACCTTCAAATTGTACAATGTGTAAATTACTAATCAATAGTGTATGTCCCTCTTCTGACCAGGTGGTGGCGGTAATATGTCCAAAAGGTTTTTACTAACCGCAAATATTATCCAAAGAAGAATTACTAGTGACGTATCCCGTTTCCGCTGTTCCCATTGGCTCACAGACTCTGCTCAGTCTCTAGTAAACAGGGCGGCTAACATCTCTCTCTGCTGCACACTTTAATTAAAACATTTTAACAAACTGTATTTTAAAATGTGGACTTAAAGCGACGGCTTTAACTCTCGCTTTCTTGTAAGTACAACTGCTTTATGTATTACTTGTTTTTGAGCTGTTTTTAATGTCTGATAGAATGTGAACGGTGCTAATGCTAACGTTAGCTCCCGATTCACACCCATAATAAACATCAGTAAAGAGACTATTTGTAGCTTCTGTGTGTTAACTTTCGGGTGGTTCGGTAGCTTGTTACGTAACTCAACAATGTTTGATTATTGGTTATTAATAAAAGGGTTTTATTGTTAATACAAGCGAGCTAATGGAGCTAGCTCTTCCAGCCTGTTGCTTCTTGTTGTTTATGGATTTTCTTCTTCTGCAGGGATTTCACTGCCTGATCTCATTAACACCCACGAAGAAGAAAAGCAGGCGGACCGTTAAAGCTGATCCTGAGACTCACACTGACAACAGCCTGTTTGGATATGATCCCTGAGATTAGCTTCAGTGTAGTTTCACTGCTGTAGATTGAGAGAGGAGCTCCTGTTATTGTGTCAACGCACGCACGCACGCACGCAAACACACACACACACACACACACACACACACACACACACACACACACACACACACACACACACACACACAGTGAGACAGGTGGACGGGTACCTGGCTGCAGGGTCCAGATGGGGAACAGTGCACTGAAGACTCACCTGGAAAACTCCCAGAAGACGGGGGTTTTCCAGCTGACAGCGAAGGGACTGCAGGAGGTGAGACACACACACCACGATCTCATGTGTTTATCCGAAATATTGGCACTGAGGATTAAGTTATAATCTGCTGTGTTCACCCAAAACAATAAGAAAACTAAGTCACAACAGTCGACAACAGTAGAGCTGTCTATTGGCAAGAAGCTAGCAATATAATCATTTTATGACAATTCAATATGTTGTGAGATAATATAGTGCAATGTTGCCCAAGTATAAGATCACACAACCAAATGCATAACATCTGAGTAAATTGTTCTACTCTATGCAAAACAGTAGTGTTAAATATACTTAGTAGTGGTACTTAATAAAGTAAAATGCATTGTCCCTGATCTTTAAATGTATGTGAATGAACACATATTTAATTAGCTAGTTGTGGGGGAAACTGAATTGACAAGACATGTCACGGGCCACGAGTTGACCACAGGGTTGAGATGCCACAATCAATTCTGAAGAACCCTCCTGTAGCTCCAGGTTTTAACTAGTTCAGAGTGTAATAATCAACATTCTTCAATAGATAGGAGGGATGTAACGATACCAAAAACTCACGGTACGAGAATATCGCGATTACAAAGTCCACGGTACGATATTTATCGCGATATTGAAAAATAAAGGAAAAACATTTGCATTTATTTATTAAATAATAAATCTGATTTGTACAGCATTTTAGTAGGATAGTAGTATTTTAAAGTGTCAACAATATAATAATCAGACCCTGCAATAGAATAAATCAAGTTTCACTTTAGTTTTTCAAGTACCTCCACTCTAACTCACTCACTCACTCACTAACTCAGCATCATCAAGGTTATCTTTTAGGAATATGAGCATGTCCACATTTCCAGGTAGAAGCTGGGATGTTTGGGCGTTTACAATATTCCCTGCTGTGGGAAAAACTCTCTCGCTTGGTACTGATGTTGCTGGGATAGAGAGATATGCTTTGGCCATGGGTGAAAGCAGTATGGCTGCACGATTTTGGGAAAAAATCTAATTGCGATTTTTCTGACTGATATTGCGATTCGAATTGCGATATTGGTTTTTAAGCGACCCAACGGAAATCTATTGTAAAATGCGGCCATATCTCCGGCTAGGCAGGTCGTATCAACGTTCTCCCGCCTCGAGCACCCCCGCAGCCCGAGCTACGAGTGAAAGAACTAAACTTACATGAAACTTCCGTTGGGTTGCTTTAAAGTCAGGCTTCAGTTTAAGATTCACCCTGTAATAGAAACATGTGATGGAGCATTACTAACCTGACTCAGACGGTTCACCAAACCATCTAGGAGAGCTCCATTGAAGCCATTTGGAAAGGGCAGGCACTTTCAAAGATACTTGGCAGGTGATTGGATCAATCTGTCTATCACCTTCTATCATGGGCCACTTCTGATTGGTTAACAATGGCTGGTACATGTGGAGCAAAGCACTTCTGATTGGTGTGGATGACTGACACACAAGAAGAAAAAAAAAAGAAGAAAAAAAAAAATTCGTAGGCTTTGCGAGCAGTGGGTCAAACTGTGCATTGTCTCTCCACCACTTCAAAAACAATACAGTTGTTGCTAAGAAGGTGAGGCTTATTGACAGGGCGAGATATAAACATACTGTTGGTACTTGTCAATGTCTCTAGGTATGTTCATGTAGCCCTGTAGATACGATGTGCTTTTGTGTTATCTGTTGTTTTATGTTCATGTTGTAACCTACTTGCTGCCATGTTGGACAGGTCTCCCTTGAAAAAAGATCGATGATCTCAATGGGACCATCTGGTTAAATAAAGTTTAAAAAAAAAAAAAATTATTAAAAAAGAATTATAATTTTTTTTTAATAATAAAAAAAAAAATCGTGGTATATTTTGTCAGTCTCACGACGGTATTGAGACATCTATTTACCGCGATATTCGATATATCGTCACATCCCTAATAGATAGACTAAACAGCTGAGGACACTGAATCACATTAGTTGTCGGTTATGTTCGAGGTTTCCCACAACAGTAACTATCTCTGACCGAGAGTTCACAAACTGGTAACAACAGCAACTTGCTAGGGCAGCCCCCCCTTAAGGGAGATAGCGGCTGCTCGAGGCTGGTCAGCTGCGTCAGAGGTGAAGGGTAAACATGCAGGGCAAATTATTCCCCAACAGTAGTGTCTATTTTTTTCAGTTAATCATCAGTTGAAGAAAACCTATAATTGTAAAAGTGTTTTTCTTGTATTTGGTTTGGTGTGAAGTTTTCCAAAGAGCAAACTAGTAAAACTGCAGCAGCTGGTCCTTCTTTACTTAAATATTGAATTCTTTACTTTTACGCTTTGTGTCGTTTCAGTTTCCAGAGGAGCTGCAGAGACTCACCGCTAACCTGCGGACGGTCGATCTGTCGGGGAATAAGATCGAGGTTCTTCCTCCCGCCATCGGAAACTTCCTGCATATGAAGAGTCTGACGCTCAACTCCAACAGAATCAGTGAGTGTTCCACCATGATGCGGATTTATATGAAGAACGCGTTACGCCCAGGTCTAGGGGAAGCTAGGCGCAGCACAAAAGTGCACTCTCCCCACTCTCCCCACTCTCCCCACTCTCCCCCCTCTCCCCCCTCTCTCCCCACTCTCCCCACTCTCCCCACTCTCCCCCCACTATTCCCACTCTCCCCACTCTTCCCACTCTCCCCCCCACTCTACCCCCTCTTTCCCCTCTTCCCACTCTTCCCACTCTCCCCACTCTTCCCACTCTCCCCACTCTCCCCACTCTCCCCACTCTTCCCACTCTCCCCACTCTCCCACTCTCCCCACTCTTCCCACTCTCCCCACTTTCCCCACTCTCCCCCCACTACTCCCACTCTCCCCACTCTTCCCACTCTCCCCCCACTCTTCCCCCTCTTCCCCTCTTCCCACTCTTCCCACTCTCCCCACTCTCCCCACTCTCCCCACTCTTCCCACTCTTCCCACTCTCCCCACCTTCCCACTCTCCCCACTTTCCCCACTCTCCCCCCACTACTCCCACTCTCCCCACTCTTCCCACTCTCCCCCCACTCTTCCCCCTCTTTCCCCTCTTCCCACTCTTCCCACTCTCCCCACTCTCCCCACTCTTCCCACTCTCCCCACTCTTCCCACTCTTCCCACTCTCCCCACTCTCCCCACTCTTCCCACTCTCCCCACTCTCCCCACTCTTCCCACTCTCCCCACTCTCCCCCCACTCTTCCCATTCTTCCCCCTCTTCCCACTCTCCCCACTCTCCCCCCACTCTTCCCATTCTTCCCACTCTCCCCACTCCCCCCACTCTTCCCCCTCTTTCCCCTCTTCCACTCTCCCCACTCTTCCCACTCTCCCCACTCTCCCCACTCTTCCCACTCTTCCCACTCTCCCCACTCTCCCCCCACTCTTCCCATTTTTCCCCCTCTTCCCACTCTCCCCACTCTCCCCCCATTCTTCCCATTCTTCCCACTCTCCCCACTCCCCCCACTCTTCCCCCTCTTTCCCCTCTTCCCACTCTCCCCACTCTTCCCACTCTTCCCACTCTTCCCCACTCTCCCCCCAACTCTTCCCACTTTCCCCACTTTCCCCACTCTTCCCCACTCTCCCCACTTTCCCCACTCTTCCCACTTTCCCCACTCTCCCCCCACTCTTCCCACTCTCCCCACTTTCCCACTCTCCCCACTTTTCCCACTCTCCCCACTTTTCCCACTCTCCCCACTCTCCCCACTCTCCCCACTCTTCCCACTCTCCCCACTCTTCCCACTCTCCCCACTCTCCCCACTCTCCCCACTCTCCCCCCACTCTTCCCACTCTTCTCCCACTCTCCCCACTCTCCCCACTCTCCCCCCACTCTTCCCACTCTCCCCACTCTTCCCACTCTCCCACTCTCCCCACTCTCCCCCCACTCTCCCCACTCTCCCCACTCTCCCCACTCTCCCCACTCTTCCCACTCTCCCCCACTCTTCCCACTCTTCCCACTCTCCCCACTCTCCCCCCACTTTCCCCACTCTCCCCACTCTTCCCACTCCCCCCACTCTTCCCACTTTCCCCCCACTCTTCCCACTTTCCCCACTCTTCCCACTCTCCCCACTCTCCCCACTCTCCCCCACTCTCCCCCCACTCTTCCCACTCAGTGAGGCAATGAATATCTAAAATGCTTTGACAATAAATACATAAAAACAAGTCATCTGTGGAAGCCGTGGCGCTGTAAAAAGCACGACCAATCATCTGAGGCGGCCCGGCTAAAGTAACTGGATGGCCTACCTGCCTGTCAGCCTTCCATCTGTGCACAAACTTATCTCGTGCCCTCATTGGTCATGTGCGCGTTCGTGTGTGTTGGAGGAGGGGCTCTGTAAGGAAGTGGCAGATTTGCTCTTTTTTTTTCCGGTGGTGTATTTTCAAATTCTAGCGCACTCGAGCTGGTTTCTCCAAAATGACCTATTCCACCTTTAAAGCCACACAGAACAACAGATCATGGAGTAGGAGAGGTCGATGAGAGAGAGAGAGGGGAGAGCTTAAATGCTCCTGTCCCTTCAGGTCTTAAAATAACAATTAGTTGTCCTTTGAAACACATTCTTGTCTTCTGGTTTAGATTCTGTGTAATAAAACATGTATATATTAATAACTCTTTTTATTGGGGTTCAGAGTGGAACAGTTGAACAATAGAAAAGCCATTAAATATGAATAAATGGGGAAACCAAAAATAAATCAAATCAGTTTTTTTATCATACATGTATAAGGAAAAAAGCAGTATTATAGAAAAATGTGTAATACGTAATTTCATTGCAAGTTCAGTTCAATTATAGAAAAAGGAAACTTGTTAAAAAAAAAATACGAATCAGAACGATTAAAACAGGAATAATGGAAAAAGATACAAAAAAACAATGTGAGAGAAATTGGCACACTGTATTGAAATGGTCGTTTAAGGGTTGCCCAATTTGATATGATATACTTTATTAAAAAGGGAAATTGTTTCTCTGCATTTGACCCATCCTAGAGTTAGGAGCAGTGGGCTGCCATTATGTACGGCGCCCGGGGAGCAGTGTAGGGAACGGTGCCTTGCTCAGGGACACCTCGGTAGCAATGGTATCATTCAATCCATCCCTCTCAATGAGAATTACATGAATCCAAATGTACATGGTGCTTGATGTGAAATACAATCTCAAGTTTGTATCAGAATAATTTTTATGACCAATAAGGTTACACATCGAGGAATTAGCTTTGGTGTAAAGAGTGCATACAGAGACACAGAGAGAAGAACAGGTACAATAATCTTGTAACACTGTAGCAACTGTAATATTACTGGTCAACAACAGAGATACCATTCTCATTTAATTTACATTTCATTTATATAATTAATTTGTTTGTTTTATCTGAGTGTTCCAGTGTCTGAATACCTTGAAGGCCTTGACAGTTCACCACTGATACGTATATATACATATCTATATTCTATATTCAAAGTGGACGGTAATTACATGTCACTTGTTAGAAACTTTTTTCCAAAGCGACTTACATAATCAATACAGGAGCAATTTGGGGTGAAGTATCTCAGGGACACAACGACATGCTGACTGCAGTGGGGTTTGAACCTGTGACCCCCCTGATCCGAACACAAACGCACAACCCACTGCGCCACACGCCTCCTCAAGACTTTCAGAGTGTATTTTCAAAATAACATTATCTTAGTAAAGATTCCCTCTTATTCATATCACAAGACAAAAGAGCAAGACCACCAGAACGGTGCATTAAAGTCCGAATGTTGTCACTCAAACATAAGAAAACCAATCTGAACCGTTGCCCCTCAGATGAAGGTAAAGCCCCCCCCCCCGTGTCGTGTCTCTCTCCTCAGCCGCTCTCCCCTCTGAGATCTCGAAGCTGAAGAAGCTGGAGACTCTGAGTCTGAACGGGAACCGCATCGTGACGCTGCCCTCCACTCTGGGCCAGCTAAAAGCCCTGCGGACCCTCAACCTGTCGGGGAACCAGATCTCAGAGTTCCCCCCCGGCCTGGGGACCTTGAGGCACCTGGACCTGCTGGATCTGTCCAGGAACCAGATCCGGAACGTCCCGGCACACGTGTCGGAGCTGCAGACCATCGAGATCAACCTCAACCAGAACCAGGTGGGTTTCTGTTCGGTCATCTGACCCCAGATTTAAAGAGAAACTTCCCCTCAACCTGAACCAGAACCAGGTGGGTTTCTGTTCGGTCATCTGACCCCAGATTTAAAGAGAAACTTCCCCTCAACCAGAACCAGAACCAGGTGGGCTTTCATTCGATATGATAATACTTTAATCATCAGATCAAGTCTGAAATGCTCCTTGCATCACAGCAGCTCCATGTGTAACATCAACAGACAGACATCAAGACACTATACATGA